>NC_141914.1:48402069-48705100 GCF_057802395.1 Ceratotherium simum simum
AATGCCGTAAAGATTTCTTTCTACTCATCTGCAGACCCGTTTCCTTCTATTCATCACCAAAGACTAGTGTGGAAGACAGTCATACAGGTTGGACATTGGAGAGAGTCTGCAGCTGTGCATTGGGTGTTTTTGGAAAGTGACATGGCTTCAGGGCTCATGAGGAGCCTGAAGGAAGATCTGCAGTACTAATTAGGGGAAAAGCAATTCTCATTCATCTGGCTTGTTCTGATGTCACTTCTTGGCAGTAAAGAGAGACTAAGATAATATGCAAATCTGACAATTGGGAAGTCGATGAGTTATAGGGGATACTTGATATCATCTCTCCTTTCTGGTCGTCGGGCATCTGTGCTATTTTAAATATTATTTTCAGTGTTGAAATGATTTTACATGGTCAGAATCACTCAGGTATGGTCCGCAGTAAATATAACATTGCAGCAACTAAAATCAGAACCAATGCATGTTTCTAGTTGGTTCAGTCTTCAACTATATTTAACCAACTGGTATGTTTTTATTTCAAGGAATTCCCCATCTTAAAAATATGACACTTTTAACTGTTTTTCCTCAATCCATTTGTCCTTTTACCTTTGCCGTGTTGGAGG
The DNA here is from genome assembly GCF_057802395.1 of Ceratotherium simum simum. Taxonomy (NCBI): domain Eukaryota; kingdom Metazoa; phylum Chordata; class Mammalia; order Perissodactyla; family Rhinocerotidae; genus Ceratotherium; species Ceratotherium simum. Next base: position 48,402,669 of record NC_141914.1, read on the forward strand.
AGGTCATTGAGAGGACGTGACTGCCAGTTCACTCACAAATTGACCAGAAAATTGGACCTGGGCAATCAGAGGCTCCTCCCCGCCTCCTCTGTTCTTGGAATGTATGTTCTGCCCACTGTTCCCATAGCTGGAGCCATTTCAAGGATGCAGTCTTGAGAGAGCAATGTGTTGTTGAAACCATCTGGACTGGATACGTGACTGAACCCAGTTAAGGCCTCTATATAAACTTTTTTTGTTGTTTTTGTGAGGAAGATCAGCCCTGAGCTAACATCCATGCTAATCCTCCTCTTTTTTGCTGAGGAAGACCAGCTCTGAGCTAACATCTATTGCCAGTCCTCCTCCTTTTTTTCCCCCAAAGCCCCAGTAGATGTATGTCATAGCTGCACATCCTTCTAGTTGCTGTATGTGGGACGCGGCCTCAGCATGGCCGGAGAAGCGGTGCGTCGGTGCACGCCCGGGATCCGAACCCGGGCCGCCGGTAGCGGAGCACGCGCACTTAACCGCTAAGCCACGGGGCCCCGGCCCTATATAAACTTTTAAGATTCTAGCGGGCTGATTCATCTTGCAGCCACCCAAAATCAGCCTTATATGTAAATTCTCTTGCTTATTAAACCTACCACCTACCAATCTGGAGTGGTCTGCCCCTTTCTTCAGTCTCTCCTTGCCCTGGGTTTATCAGGGCCCAATTTGCAAACCAATAGCCTTGACCAATAGCCAAGGATAAGGGGTAGTTTCCTATGGAAAGATGTATATACATTTCCTGTCTGGGAGTCAATACTGTAGTAACAGTACTGTAGTAGCCAGTATATAAATACAAGAGTATTTAATAATGCAGCAGTTGGGCCTGGCCCAGTGGCCAAATAGTTCAAGTCTGCATGCTCTGCCTTGGTGGCCCTGGTTCTTGGGTTGGCACTCCAGGCACGGACCTACTCCACTCACAAGCCATGCTGTGGAGGTGTCCCATATACAAAAAAAAAAAAAAAGAGGAGGATTGGCACAGGTGTTAGCTCAGAGTGACTATTCCTCAGGAAAAAAAAAAAAGAATACAGTGGTTAAGGGAATACCCTCTGGGCTCTGAGCTATGTGAATTTGAATCCAAGCTTAGTTGCTTACTATAGCATTGTGACCTTCAGGAAGTTATTTAAACTGCCTAAGCCTAAATTCTATCATCTATAAAGTGAAAATTATATTAGTATCCATCTTAGATGGTAATACAAGTAAAGGGTTTAGCACAATTCATGGCACATGTAAATATTCAATAAACAATTGCTATTATTGTTACTATAACAGATGTCATTAACAAATTTAAGTTACGTTATAGTATAATTCACTATAGAAATGTTGTAATTATCATATTTCCTTGTGAGTTTTCTCCCATCATATATGACTAGCCAAAATATTGAGGCAGAAATATTTTTTTCCTTCAGACATTTTCTTCCAGGGGCTGCTGCTGTTCGTAGCATACAGGCAGACAGGAGATAGGAAGTTACATCTTCATGTTAAACCTATATTTCCTAAGCCAGGTCAGTACAGAAACTCACTTCCTATTTGTCTGGGTGAATCTTTCCCTTTCTTCCAGAAATGGAAAACATTTTCACAGAGCCTTTAGGAGACTCTGATATGAGGGTATTAGTTGGTGAGAGAGAGAGTAATCATTTCCTTCTTGAGCACTTGGACTGAGAGCCATCAAATAAGTTATCACCTGTTCTCACATCCCTTGAAATCCTGATTACTTCTCTAGCAAAACTATTCCTTTCTGGTATGTCTCACCACTAGCCCGAAACTTCAGTGGTTGTGCGTTAAATAAAGTTTTATCCTGGTGTGGAGAATGACTTGCATGTACTATAAAAACTTATTTTCCTCTGCATAGAGCCATAAATATTGCTCTAAAGTCCCTTTCAGGAATTCAGATCCTCTTCTCATTGCTTTTATGCCTTTTTTCCCCTAAAATATTTAAATTTGAAAAAAATACTTTTTTTAACTCCCACCACTTCTACCATTTCTCAACTAAATCGTGAGAGAGAGATGAAGTCTAATTTATAATATTAGCTACATATACTTGGGTCAGAAAACAAACCTTGTGAGCAAAACATTTCGAAAAGAAATGTATGAACATATATGGAAAGCACTGAATTTGAAATCAGAAGAATTATTTTTAATTTACTCCTTGGCTATATATGAACTGTGTGATCTTGGACAGGTCACTAGATCTCTCTGATTCTCAGTTTTATTACCCACAAAATGAAAGTCAGTGCCTGCCTGACCCTTAGTGTTGCAGTTAGGAGAAAGAAAGATAGTGTACAGAAGTGTTTTATAAATTCCAAATCCCCACTCAAATATTTTTAGCAGTACAGGATTAACTGTTCAGCTGCTCTTCAGAAACTTTCTTTAAATGTTCTGAATAGTTTGCTGCCTTTTATCATTGGGGACCATGCACTGCCCCGCCATGTTGGAGGGCTTGGGGTCGCCACTGCCAGAACATCCTACACCACATAATCTTTCTTTGAACATTAGGATATATTGATAAGAGAAGGATTATGCAAAAACATCCTGACATTTTACCTGAAAGATTAGTAGATAATTTTCCTTTATCCTATTTTTAAGAGCAAACTCTTAAAAAGTCACAATGTTGGCTAATATATTGCCCTCATCTAAATAATATAATATATTCTTCAAACTTTTTATTATCCCTGAGTGGCTATAAAATCTCAGCTGTTTAAAATGTATTTTTTTTCAGATTTATAACATTCCATAAAAATTTTAGATGTAAAAAATGTTTCCTACTGAGCTAAAACTGTCCCAGCCTCATGAGTGTTTTTCTTAAAGTGTTATCTCCATAGCATAACATCAAGGTGTTAATTTTGACATGCATTCTGAAAAGAAAAATATCCATTAGTATCACTGATTTTTTGTGTGTGTGTGAGGAACATCAGCCCTGAGCTAACATCTGCCAATCCTCCTCTTTTGGCTGAGGAAGACTGGCCCTGGGCTAACATCCGTGCCCATCTTCCTCCACTCTTTATGGGACGCTGCCACAGCATGGCTTGCCAAGTGGTATGTCAGTGTGCGCCAGGGATCCGAACTGGCGAACCCCGGGCCGCTGCAGTGGAGCACGCGCACGTAACCGCTGCGCCACCAGGCCGGCCCCAGTATTGCTGATTTAAAAAAAAAAATTTTTATACTAACCAGAATTTTACACCTGATATGGATTAAATGACCTCAGAACTTCATTCTTTCTGGACCTAGAAATAGAAATCTCTTGGCATCCGATATTAATTTGTAGTATACTTTAAACATGCACAAAAACATCTCTGAAATGTTTAAAAAGAGAACTTTAAAAGACAGTGAGAGGGGCCAGCCCCGTGGCTTAGCGGTTAAGTGCGCACGCTCCGCTGCTGGCGGCCGGGGTTCGGATCCTGGGCGCACACCAACGCACCGCTTCTCAGGCCATGCTGAGGCCCGCATCCCACATACAGCAACTAGAAGGATGTGCGACTATGACATACAACTATCTACCAGGACTTTGGGGAAAAAAAAAAAAAGGAGGAGGATTGGCAATAGATGTTAGCTCAGAGCCGGTCTTCCTCAGCAAAAAGAGGAGGATTAGCATGGATGTTAGCTCAGGACTGATCTTCCTCACAAAAAAAAAAAAGAAGATAGTGAGACATGCCTGGATTTGACCAACTTACTAGTAACATGAGTAACGTATAAACTGAAATAGAGTATACTAGCTCCTATCAATAATATAATTGCCTTGTGATCAGATGTGCTAAACCTGTTTCTTCCTGTCCTCAAATTCTTTTTAGAAACACTTATCTCAAAATTGGGGTATTAAATGATGCTAGCCCCATTTGAACTAAGTAAGAAAGATGGAAGTTGCCTTAGGACAGCATTTCCCAAAATGAATGCCACAAAACTCTAAGCCCTCAAGATGTTGCAGGAAGGGGATTCTATGATCAAATAAATCTGTGAAATATTGTATGCCACACCTTCCTCTTAGATATTTACAATATGCATCAGTATGCTAAGTAGTTTTACTAGCCCTATAGTCAAGCATGTCACAAGCTTATTTGATCTGAGAAACTTTTCTCATATAATAACTCCTTAACATCCTGTAGAACATACAATTTCAGAATTGCTTTTATCCCGAAGGAACCTGTGGTACTAAAAGAAAAGTAGTAGAGATCCAGACTTTTATCTCATATAACTCACACTGCACGCCTCCACACGAGGGCGTATGGATGAGGAATTTGGAAAAGAAAGTTGTAGAGAGATAGATCTATTTCTCTGCTTGTGGTAAATTAAGCTATAGGTCCCAATTCTTCACCTCCCACCGCCAACCAGTCATAGCATCATACATCCTTACCTGGACCATGGTCTCAGCCCTTGATGTGGGACTTGGCCATGTGACTTGCTTTGGCCAATGGGATGTTAGTGGACCTGAAATGAGTAAGGCTTTAAATGTGTTTGCCCAGTTGTCTTACCCTCTTCTTCCACTGCCTTTTCCATGAGAAAAACATGTCTCAGTTCGCTGCTGTTACAAGTCCTAGTTAACCTGGAGTTAGCTGTCATCTTAGAGCCAAGCCTGGCTGAATACAGCCTGAATTGGTCAACCTTAGTAAACCTGCAGATGCATGGACAAGAAATAACTGCAAATTGTTGTATGCCAATGAGTTTTGGGGTGGTTTGTTTTTCAGTGTTTTCATGGTAATTGCTGACTTATATACTGTTCCATAGGAGTTTGCACCAAAATAAATACTGCTGTAAATGCTATAACTGAAAAAGAACATGAGAGTGAAAATAAGTGGTGTATCATAGGGCGCTGAATTTGTGGATTATTGGTTTTTTAATTCCCTTAATTTTTAAGTTCTTGAAAACTATATCCTGTCAAAAGCATATAATTTTTTGATATGTCACTTGTCTTAGTATGGTTATCCCAACATTTCTAAAGAAAACACCCTCCCAGACAGCCCACCTTTCCCCACTTAAACAAAATGAGGTTATGAAAAATATTTAATTAACATGAATGTAAATTAGAAAAGAAATAAATCTGCAGTTTATATATTAGACCAAGGGTCCCACAAAATCTCAATTATTATCAAATGTTCTAAAAATATTCATTTTAATTTTACTGCTATTCAGCAAAGGGGATGAAGGAGTAGACCAGAAACTCCCTTGCCTAGGGAACAACGATTGGCCCAGCAGGCTCCTCACTGCTACCAGCCAAGGCCTTCATCGCTGGACCCAGACAGGGACGCCTGTGATCTTGACAAGACCTGTGTTCCCTTTCTCCCTACAGCACCTCCAGCGTCTGTTCTTTTTCTCGTTCGTTCACACCATCTAGTCCTTCTCTCCATTTCTACATGTTCTAGCCTCCTCTGCTTCTTGAATTAGTCAACTTTCTGTCTGTAAAATGGGTGATTGTTAGAATTAAATGACTCATGGACGTAAAAGTTCCTTACCTGGTTGCTCAATAAATGTTGACCTATCTCTCTCTTTTCCTGTCTATCCTACCTACCCTACTATTTCTTAATGGTAATCCAGTGAGATAGAGATATAGGTATCTGTGAATATGAATGCCGTGGGCATAAATAAGAAACCAGTGTTATGATAGCTGTTGGGATTCATATTGGTCCTTCTAGGATTTGACTGTGGCTAACATTAGTGGCCTGCTGAGGAGCACACCATGTCTGGAACACAGGATCTAGGTGAGACAGTATATCTGGATTTGAATCATAGCTCTAGAACTTACTGTCTGATAAGTTAGTACCCTCTCTTAAACCCAAAGCTGGTCTGAAAATTGAGAATAATTAATATTTAATAAGTTACCATCTATAAAGGGTAATATCTAATGGGATGCTATATATAAAGAGCTTAGCACAATGCCAAACACATAGTGCTTAATAAATGTTAGCTATTACAATTATTGTACAAAAGCTGAGTTTGTATGTGATAATGTATTTACTTTATAATACAAATAGCTACCTTAAAACAGGCATGCTATTAATATTATCTTCATTTTAAAATCACTACCTTTATGAGCAGAAACACAGGAGTAAGAAGGAAAGAAGATTTATGGTATTAATTCATCTCACTCCTGCCATATTTCTAATCTGCTTTACACATCAGATAGCTGGAGTTTAGGGGTATCCCTGAAAAAAAACTGAAGGTTAATGTGTATCATCTACATGCTTCAGAGCATAAACAAATTACTGGCTGGTCAGATCAAGGTGAAACACAATGGAATGAACCCACTGTGGCCACACCTCTATTTAAAGGCTACCTGGGGAAAAAAAAAAAAAGACTGAAGCACAGCTATTTTAACAAATAGAAGTAGGAGTGATTAATTACTTTTTACTGTCATTCAACAGCTTCTCACCCAGGGAGTAACCTCATTTCTCCAATTCCCATAAATTTAATAGAGGTCACATGGTGGCCTACTTGGCTGAAAAGCATTGCTCCTAAAACCCTGATGGTACTTTTAAGTCTGCTGATGTGTGAACATAATTCTCTGCATCTCTTAGCCCCACACACTCTGTCTCTCCCAGGGAGACACTTTAGTAGATCTATGTGGCACCATGTGGAAAGTTACAAGTGATGAGCTCTCTGATTCATTCCTCTTTCATGCAACAAGACGATAGAAAATTTAAAACCAATGGGTGTTATTCTACAGTGTAAAGCTTCCTTCCACTCTGTTAAGGGAGTATAAAAAGATATTTATCAAAATTGGAAACTATTAGTTACAAGACCCTTGCAGTCTGAACATTTAGTTTGGCATCTAAAAAGGAATTTTAAAGATCCCATTGAAAAATATGCAAGTTAGGATGGTGGTTATCTATTGTGCTTAATTCTCATCTCTTCATATGCATTAACCCACATGAAGAGATTTATAAAAAGTAGGATAACTGCAAAGATCTGCCAGGCATCAGGTGGAATTTCCTAAAAACAAATCCCCAAGGAAGTATAGATGATATAAAGTAGATTATTACCTATATCTATTGCATGACCAACTCAGTGACGCATGGCCTTCTGCTACTAGAATGACAGCAACCCCTCACTTTGTTCAAGGACTCATTTCCGGGGCTCTACTGCTATTTCATCCCCTAATCCCACTATTAGTACCTCTCTTTTTATAGCTATGCATAAATGTTAATCCCTTTAACATTTGGGGAATGGAAATTGACAAGCGGTGATTTACTTTACCTTGAGATATGAAGTTGATGAGAAGAAGAGGTGGTGAAAGAAAGACCAGTGAACTCTGAAGGTTGAAGTTTGTTTTGTTTTAGCTTTTTCCCCTGTCAATTCTCCCGGCAAAGTTCTGTATGTAAGTTCTAGCAGCACTGAGATGAGCTGCGGGGAGAACCAAGAAAAAACCACCAACCTAATCTCTAGCAAACATGTGACTTGGACCAGTGTCTTATACAAGGGCAGGCCTTTGGAAAGATTCTATATGGTGAAAAAAAGGAAAGCATTAAACTCAGGTGGAATCCAGAAGCCATATTTTCCAAAAGAAAATCATTGGAAGTTGTAATGAGAAGGTCTACTGAATGTCTAACAGAGATGCTAGGTACTAAGATTTTTTTTTTTAATTTTAGTGAATAGAATAATTTAGGACAACGAGCCTGATGTAGAGGAAAGAGAACTTTCCATTAAAAGAAAAAAATCAGTTCTAGCCTCTGCTACTTGCTGGGGCAGATCACTAGACCTTTTTTAGCACAGGTTTTAATATCTGTCAAATGGGGCAAATTGTTTTATCTACTTCATGGAGATCCTAAGAAGTTAAATGTAATTATATACATGAAAATGTCTTAGAAATAACAAAAAATCATTAGTAATGAAGTGTTCAATATTTTTCATTTTTTAGAGATTGTCCTCTACATTTCTGATTTGCTTTTATAACTTATTGATTCTTCACTTATTGCTTCTTGTTTAAAATTCATTCTGCAATATCATTTTTAATTTCTTTATAATTTTTTTTATTTCCTCCAATTCTCTAATCTCACTTTTTCAAAATAACCAAAGAATACTGACTTTCAAATTATCTTTCATATTTTGATTCAAGAGAACATCTTCAGGATTCAGTGTTGGGCTTTCCAGCTTCTCCATCTTTGGTTCCACTCGTTCTATACTGGCTTCATTCTCAGACAGATGTTTGTCCCATGTAGCAAAAAGGGGTCCCTCAACACTGGGCTCCTGCAGTCATAACATCCATACCTTGAAAAAGGGGTAGAGGCAGTTTTCCAGAGGAATTCAAATCTGTAGGATGGGGAAAAAATGCAGAACATGCCAAAACACCATGCTTCCATAATTGACCTCAGAGAAATTAACAAGAAAAATTGTAAGAACATAAAGACAAATGGTAAAGGATCTGAGCAGATAATCCACAAATGATGAAATATAAATGACTAACAAATATGCAAAAAAGGTCTAGTCTTACAAGTAACTAAGGAAAGCAGGTGGTAAAGTTTTAAAGAATAATAATAAGCCCATACTTTCTTAAATAGCTGTTGGCAAAAGAGATAGAAATAAAAGCTGTGATTTTTTTTTTCTGAGTAAAGCACAGAAGCATACAACAAACATATAAGAAAAACTAAAATAAATAAGCTACATATTCAGCTAAAGATGTCAGTAAAAGAACTACAGGAAAAAAAACTAAGGAAAGCAAGAGAGAAAAAATAACAAAGCCAATACAAAAACCAAAATCAAGGAATTAGAAAGCAGAATAGGAGAACCGATAAATTAATCTGAGTTTATTGTTTTTAGAGAAAACAAAATAATCAAACCTCTGGCAATTCTAGTTAGGACATAAAGAGAGAAAACAAAATTACATAGTACTAAGCATGACACAGGGAATGACATCACTACTAACAGGCATTTAAAGTGTTCTAAGAATATAATGTTCTCCACTGTCATGACAGATTTTAAAATCTGAGTGAAACTGATAATTTTCTAGGAAAACATAAATTAACAAAATTGATGCAAAACACCAAAAACCTGAACAGAAAAATAATCAAATAAGAAAAAAAAAAAAGAGGTGAAAGGAGCTGGGCTCAAGTTTTTTTCAACTATTTATTTCAAAATGTTCCAGAGTATTGAAAAAGATGGGAATCTTTCCAATTTGTTTTACAAAGCTAGCATAGCATAAGCCTGATACCAAAATGTGATAAACAAAATTCAAAATAAAGTGCACATTTGGAAAAAATCTAATTATATATTTACTAAATGAAAATAAGTCAATAAGAATTAGAATAGCCCAATTTAAAATTTTTTGCCTATCTGATTAGCAAAGAATAAATAGATTAAAACATTGCTGACACCTAGTGTGGGTGAGGGTATAGAAAAACAAGAACTCAAATACCTTGTTGGTAAAAGTGTAAAACTTGTCTGGAAAGAACGTTCATGATATATATTCCAAAATATGTTTTTTGGATTGTAATGTATGCTCCTGACTTGGCAATTGCAATATGTAAGAATACACTAGAACAGATAGAATATAACAATTTGGAAATGATTGAATGTGTGGGCAAAGATGTATATACAAGGCTGTTCAATGTACATTATTTATGACTTGAGAACTTTCAATGTCACTACAGAAATTTCTCACTAGGGAAAACATTAAATGGGGATCTAGTAAAATTATGCAGCCATTTAAAAAATTTAAAAATATACATCTATATTTATTAACGTCCATAATATATTCGAAGAAACAAACAACAAAGCAGGTTACATAATAGTATGAATAATGAATAATATTTTTGTAAATGAAGGGATAAAGAAATAGATGATAGATAGATGATGGATAGATAGATAGATAGATGATAGATGATAGATAGATAGATATATCCACACCAATATCTAACAGTGGTCATTTTTTAATAATAGAATTGTGAATGTTTTTTTCTCCTTATAATTTCTTAATTATCTACATTTCTAACAGTTTAGTAGAGTTCTTTTCACTATCTGTGGTGAAGAACCAGTTCTGTTTGGTTTTGAGTTGTCCTAATCTGTTGTGAACTGATACTTTATTAAATATAGTAAAAATAAATTACTATGAAAAATGAAGTAAAAATTAGACATAAAAATATAAAACCTTATTTTTTATTAGGAGATTCAACAGATATAATGTTTCTCTGTCGAATCGCTGCAAAAGTGTCTCAATGCTTACGCTCTCTTTCTGTACTTACCACATCACGGATCAGTAGTTCATGGAATGACACTGTGCAGCACTGGTGTGGTGATTAAGGACACAGACTCTAGGGCTAGACATCCAGGTGTAAATCCCAGTTACTACCTCTGTAGCCTGAGCAGATTACTTAAGCTCTTCGAACTTCACTTTCCTCATCTGTAAAATGGGTGCTATAGACTGAATGTTTGTGTCCCCCCCAAAATTCATGTATTGAAGCCTAATCCCTAATGTGATGATATTTGGACGTGGGCCTTTGGGAGGTGATTAGGTCATGAGGGTGGAGCCCTCATGAGTGAGATTAAGTGCCCTTATAAAGGAGACCCCAGCGAGCTTTCTGGCTCTCTTTCTGCCATGTAAGGTTAGAATGAGAAGTCAGCCATCTGCAACCTGAAAGAAGGCCTTCACCAGAACTCAACCATACTGGCACTCTGATCTTGGAGTTTCCAGCCTCCAGAACTGTGAGAAATAAATTTTTGTTTTTTAAGCCACCCAGTCTATGGTATTTTGTTATAGCAGCCTTAACTAAGACAACGAGCATGAAAATAGTGCTTCGTATTGTGATTATTAAATGAGGTAATAGATAGAGAGCACTTGGAACATTGCTTGTAACACAGTAAGCACTATTTAAATGTTTGCATTTATTATCAGGAGTATTGCTTTTATAAAAAGAAGTAGAGTTAATAATGGGGAAAATAAAGCCAATGATGTAACAGACTTTCTGGAGACACTGTCCTAGAATGCAGAAAAAAATCAGGACTCCTAATAGATAGGAAGAATAGAGATGGAAGATGCAACTTAAGAATTACTTTCTTAAAAAAGAAAACATGGCAGTTGGAATAGGACCAATAATCAAAGATGTAACTGAAAAAACCTTTTCTAAGTTAAAAAAAAAAAATACCTGAGTATGGAAACACAAAGACCTTACCTCCTTCCAGGCAAAATAGATGAAAATAGAGCACATCTGGACTCATGGTAGCAATAATTTTGAATTACAAGAAGATAGAAAAAAATACTACGTGCTTGAGGAAAAGGAAGAAAATTCATCATAGGAAGTTCTCTTAAATTATGTCTAGTTTTATCCAAAAATTATTATATTTTTTATCTACATACTAAATACAAGAATATAAATGGAGAACTATGTATTTACAGAGAAATAGTATGTCTCAAGAAATGTATACTCGGCTACATTCATTTACATGTATAAAGTCAGCAAAAATACATTCTCAGCTATGCATGAGCTTGGAAAAGTTACCATATGCATAACCCCTCTTGATAAAATTACTTGCAAGGTGAATACTAACATACTGAAAGATCATTAAGAAAAAAATAAATAATGAAGTCATTATGCAAAAAGACTTGCTAACTTCCCTCTGTGAATAACAGTAAATACAACCCTCATCTTACAGCAAATGTCCTCAAATAAGAGACCAAAATAATGAGAAGGTGGAGGAAGTGATTCATCCTTTCACAATGGCTTCTGAATAAAACTTCAGAGCAAACCTCTCAGTTATTACCCTTCATTATAGGAATCAGTCTATAATTTGACAAGAAAAACCCTATGGAAAACTGTTTCCCTCAGATATGATTTATCTTCTCATCCAAAACCCCAGTTAAACATGATTATAATTGTGCTAAAAAGAAGGGGGGGGGGGAGATAAAGTGAAAGACATGTAAATCTTAACATGATTATTTTTAATTAAACTTTATTTTGAGATAATTGTAAATTTGAATTATGCAGAGAGATCCCATGTACTCTTTATGCAGTTTCTCTCAAAGGTAAGATTTTGCAAAACTATAGTATAGTATCACCATCAGGATATTAACATTGATGCAATCCACCAATCCTAAGATTTCTCCAGTTTTACTTGTACTCGTGTGTGTGTATTTAGTTTTGTACAATTTTATGATGTGTGGATCGTGTATCTACCCACCCACGTTGAAATACAGTACAGTTCTATCACTACAAGGATTCTTTCCCACTGTGCTTTTATAACCACGATACCTATCCCATCCCTAATCCCTTACTATCACTGATCTGTTCTTGATTCCTCTAATTTTTTCATGTAATCATATAGTATGTAACCTCTTAGGATTGCCTTTTTTCACTCAGCATGATTCCCTAGAGATTCATTTAACTTGTTGAATGTATCACTCATTTTTTTCCTTCTCATTGCTGAGTAGTATTCCATGGTATGGATGTACCACAGTTTGTTAAATCATTTACCCATTGAAGGACATCTAGATTGCTTCCAGTTGGAGGCTATTATGAATTAAGTTGCTATAAACATTCATGTATGGATTTCTGCGTGAACATGTCTTCATTTCTCTGGGATAAGTGCCCAGGGGTGCAGTTGTTGAGTTGTACAGTAATTGCACATTTAGTTTTTTGAGAAGCTGCCATATTGTTTTCTCCAGTGGCTGTACCATTTTACATTCCTATCAGAGTGTGTGAGTCAGCCATTTCCTCACCATTCTCAGCTTTTGATGTTGTCACTATTTTTTATTTTAGCCATTCTGATAGGTTGTATTGATATCTCATTGTAGTTTTAATTTGCATTTCTCTAATGACTAGTGATGTCAAACAATAAATATGTTGAACATCTTTTTATGCACTTATCAGCCATCTGTGTGTCCTCCTCAGTGAAATGTCTGTTCACGTCTTTTGCCCACTTTCAAATTAGATTGTTTTTTTTTTTCACTGTTGAGTTTTGATTCCATTATGGTCAGAGAAAATACTCTGAATGATTTCAATTTTTCAATTTGTTGAGGTTTATGTTATGGCCCACAATATAGTCTATATCAATAACTTTTCCATGGGTGCTTGAGAAAAATTTGTATTCTGCTGTTGTAGGATGGAGTGTTTTATACATATGTGAATTACATCCTGTTGGTTGATTGTGTTGTTCAGATCTTCTATTATGTTTACTGATTTTCTTTCTAGTAGTTCTATCATTTGCTGAGAGGTATTTCAAATATTCATTGAAATACCCAACTATAATTGTAATATGAGTATATTTTTAACATGTTTTAGATTTTTAATTGAAAACATATAAAAAGATGCAGAGCATATGAAAAATGAATGCAAAAATTATATACAGTATATAATTTATTATGATACAAAAATATGAAAAGTATAAAAAGAAATATGCCAATAATTAATGGCAATCATATATGTTGGTAGAGTTATGGGTAACTTACTCTCCAACTTCAGATTTTTTTTTGTAATTTCCAAAAACAGTATAAAAACCTTAAAAATTACTAATTGGATGAATGATATATACTCTTTTTTTTTTTTTGGTGAGGAGGACCAGCCCGGAGCTAACATCCAATGCCAATCCTCCTCATTTTTGCTGAGGAAGCCTGGCCCTGGGCTAACATCCGTGACCATCTTCCTCTACTTTATATGGGATGCCGCCACAACATGGCTTAACAAGTGGTGCATCGGTGCTCTCCTGGGATCCCAACCGGGGAACTTGGGCCGCCGCAGCGGAGTGCGCGCACTTAACCCCTTGTGCCACCAGGCCAGCCCCTATATATACTCTTAATTGTAGAAATTTGAAAACTCAATTAGTATTACATTTTTTAAGGTGATTATTCGCTCTTAGATCTTCAGGGATCACTCAAAATTATGTACCAGAAATATAATGGGCACATACTCATCATACAATATTCTAGTAAGAGAGAATCTATTGGTAACATCATTCTTGCTAATGATGATCCTAATTAAAGAAAAATGTTTGGTTCCATGGAATTCACAATATAATACTAATACTAAATATACAATATAATATTAGTATTTAATTTAATGTTGGTTATTTCTGTTATTATTGGGCTTTATGTTATTTTTATCTGTGTTTTTAAACAAACCTTGAAATTCCTTTGTGCCATAATTTCTGAAGATAGGTTTGATATTTACTTCTTAAAAGAACTTTGAGATACCTTAAAAAAAAGTTTCATAACTCCAAAGTATTATCTTGTTTTCAAAAAGTAATCAAATATATTTTGTAAAATAAGTATTTTCTTATTAATATTTGCACTTATGGTTCTAATTTACAACTGAAATCTCATTTTAATATCTAGCTTCTCACTGAAACAACAATTATAAGAGTTTTCACTACATTTTCCCTTAACTATTATGCTTTTAATTTGTGCTTCATTCAAAAATATTTAGGCTTCCTTTAGAAATAAAAAGTTAACACCTTAAAAACTAGACTATTGGTGGTGAACATGATGCATTCTATATAGAAGCTGAAATACAGTAATATACACCTGAAATTTACACAGTGTTATAAGCCAAAATAATTTTCAAAAAAAGATATGGAAACAAAAAAGATTAACACCTAGTATTATTTTTTTCTAATTCAAAGCATTGTCACTGATCTACTATAACAGGTAGTTTAAAAGTTTTTATTCCCTTATCTCCATGACTTATTTCACCAAAGACTTAAAGTGTATAGTTTTAGACAGACATAACTTGAGCAAAGTCACCTTTCCTACATTCAAACAAATTCATACCACATTAAAGTCCTTCATCTTCTGGGGAATTAACTTCTTGGTCTCTACAAATTTCTGCATGGAAATTTAAAAATTCAGTAAAATATCTGGAATGTTTTTTATAATCCTGATACCAGTATTTTGTCTACATTTTAAGTCTACTTTTAACTTCAACATATTTTGTAATAATTTGCCTTATTGCAAAGCTTATTTTAAAGATTTACCATTGTGGCAAAACAAATAAAGCAATCTTTGATAAAATCAGAAAAGTTCTCTATCTTTTAAAACTTGATTGATAAACCAAGATTACCACAAATATACATAAAGTCGACCCAGCAGGCTGCCTGTTTTCTCATTTTAATGTGAGTTGAAAAATCATCCTTGTCTTTCACTGCTGTCTTATAGTTTGGTTTCATGAAGTGTATGAAGAGTGGTCATTTTTATTCCTTTTCTGGCCTTGAATCTCATGGAAGTAGAGAATATTGCAGACATTAGAAAATCAGGCATTTATTCTTCACCTTCTCTCAGTGTTGGTAGACAAAGCCTTTAATGTTAAATCTGAAGGTCAGCATCCTCTTGCCATGCGAGATCTGAACATCCTCATGGAAGCTACTCCCTGACTACTCCCTGAATAGCCTACACATTCATCCCAGAAAAAGTGTGCCTGAGGAAGGAGGCTTGTTTGTTCCACCGCATCAGAGAGGAACACAGACAGGAAGGGGCAAAGAATACATACAATATGCGGCTTGTTTGTTTCCTTTTTGTTTGTATAAAATTTTGTATGAAGAGTCCAGGAGGTTTGGATATTTAAAACTTGAAAAAAGAATGCGTATTTGATTTAGAAGATGAACTTAAGAAGATATAGAATTTTAATACTATGATATACCAACAAATAAAACTACACAATTTCTACTCATTTTGTTTTCTGCTGATTTGGCCTTCATAAAGAACTGTGTCATCCAAAAATATTTTTTTCTGAAAAACTTTTTCTTTAGGTATTTCTGGGTCCTTTGGGATCAGATTGCTGGAAGAGGGGAGATGCTCTCTCAAGCTGCCATGTTCAAACTACAACGCACTCTTAAATTATTTTTTAAGGTCTGTTTACAGTCACATTCACATTTGTTAGGTCAGACTTCAGGAATAGTTACTAAATCAGTGTTAAATGTTTGTCTCTTGTATTACCAATTTTATAAGGTAATCTTTATAAAACATCCAAAATTAGCATTGACTGAGGTCATTTACATTGTATTTTCCACAAATAGACTTTGCTTTTTTTTCCAAAAAAATTGAGGAAAATGTTTTATAATATGTACTCTGAGAGTCCTCATAAGAATATGAATAAAAGTTGACTCTTTTCTAAAGGATAATTTGGAGGGGAAAAATCCTACATTTGATCATGTATGTATAGTTTTTCCAGGAAAAAGGATAATTGCCTATATATATAAAGAACTCATAATTAATAAGAAAAAGATTAGCATGTCAATGGAAATCGGCAAGGAATAGAAAACAGAAATTTACACAGAGCAAAATAGTCAAATTTATGGAAAAGACTTATCTACTACAAATTAAAATGTAAAGGCAGTAATTTTTGTCTGGCAATTAGTACTAGATAATAAATATTTTTTGACTGAATGAATAAAGTAACATTTTTCA
This sequence comes from Ceratotherium simum simum, assembly GCF_057802395.1. Taxonomy (NCBI): domain Eukaryota; kingdom Metazoa; phylum Chordata; class Mammalia; order Perissodactyla; family Rhinocerotidae; genus Ceratotherium; species Ceratotherium simum. Next base: position 48,419,002 of record NC_141914.1, read on the forward strand.
CCCAACAAATTGATAAGGAGTTTAAAAAATAATATGAACTCTCAGAATTGACAGGATATCCAAGCAAAAGATAATAGCATCAGGTAACTACCAATTCAGACTAGGGATATTAAACATCTAGATTCTACATTCCCTTTTAGCTTATAGTTTTTGGCTAAAATTAAGAAGAGAAACACATGTTTAGAACACAATAGCCATTCTCAATCAAAACGCACTTAAAAAAAAATAATTGACAATAATGTTAATGTAAATGGAAGCCAATCTTGACTTAATCTATGAAAGAAAAATTAAACTACATCATTTAAGCAAACAGGATTTAGAATACAAGAAATTTTATATTAAGGTAGATAAAAATCGGTATCAACTCCAAATATTACTATCCCTGCTGAGAAAATTTCCCCGGTATATGCACAGATGGAGAGAGAAAAGAGCAAAGAAGCGGATGTCCTGAATGAACAGAAGGTGGGATTTCTCCTTTCCCATCAGTCTTGAGTCCAAGGAAGAGCATGAAATTCAGAGGGGGGAAAAAAGTGCTGATCTATTATCATATTAATATGTCATATTATCGACACTTCTTAATGTTTGGGGTTCTCCCAAAAAATTAATTATTTTCTTCCTTCCCAGTTTATCTATGGTGCCCAGAAACCATTGACTTCCTGGAATTTTTATGAAGAATTTCACATTCTTGCCATGTTTTTCGGATACTGTGGCTTCTGCCAATAGATTCTAATAAATTTTCCCTTCTTTTCTTTCAATAACATCCTAGAGAATATGATTCAGATTCAAATTAATCACCAATCATGTTAATGGCTCCTAGGAGTTTACTTCCGATACCTCTTATTATATTAAATCAAATTTGATAGTATGCTAGATCATTGCTCAGCTGGGTTTTCATAAAAGCACTGGTGTTTAATATGATTTATGCCAAGTTTTCTGTTAATATCTTTGCTTATTGTGTGCTTTATTTTTAAACAGACATTGTTAGCAAATGGCAACCCTTTAAAATACATCGTACCTTTAAAATATTTTACAGGAAGCATTTTACAGTAAAATGTGTTACTTATTTTATATTATAGTCACATAATAGTGAGCAGGCAGAATTTATTTAATTTACAATCAAAATATCAATATTTTACTTGTAGTTTGGAAAAGGTATGCATACATATACATGTTCTGCTTATTTAAAAGATCAATTACATGCCAAGATAACTAGAAAATTTAAAGTATGGTACTTTTTTAAAGCTTTGCAGCAAAGGAGCAGTTCTGGGAAAACCCTTTGAATCATCTGCTGAAGATATAGCAAGCATAGCAAGTTTTATTGAGACAAAGCTTGTTACATGCTATCTACGGATGAGGAAACCCGACCTTGCCCTGAATCACGCACACAGGTAAAATGAGGTATTAATAACGGCAAGTAAGTACTACCCATGAGAGCGGAGGATAATATGTGAGCTTGTATGATTAATTCTCATTCCATTTGAATTTAAAGACAAAACAGAAAACAGTTCTTTACTACTTGATTCATGTTAAGCTAGACAATCATAGAGATCACAAAGTGGACCTCAAAACCTAATGGATGAGGCCAACCCTGGTGGAGTAGAGGTTAAGTTTGCACTCAGCTTTGGCAGCCTGAGATTTGCCACCCGGATCCTGGTCACAGACCTACCCACCACTCATCAAGCCATGCTGTGGCAGGCGTCCCATATACAAAATAGAGGAGGATGGGCACAGATGTTAGCTCAGGGCCAATCTTCCTCAGCAAAAAATAAAACCTAATGGGAGAAATAGACATAAATAACTATTCATAATACAGGGTAAAATAACTGGCAGATAACTTGTAGTAGTGAATTACTGCAGGAAGAAAAGAGGAAGCGAATAAGGTAAGTAAGGGATGAGAAGGATTTCCAAAATTGCACAAAACATGGAGAATGGTAGAAGGAAATTCTGACTGTGAACCATGAGCAAAGACTTGAAAGTTTGGGGCTTATTTGGTGATAGCATAGCTGATTCAAAGGATGCTGTGCAGGGGTAGGTGTGACAGCTGTCCAAAGGTGTGAAACACTTTTTATCTATGTCCTTAAAGATTTCTTTTTCATACGTCTATTCCTCTTCAGAACTCTGCGTCATTACATTGTCTTGTGGCTTCCTAGTATCCCCAGAGTTACTCTTGCCTATCTTTTTTCTGTAAAAATACACCTTTCCTATGTCCTGTTTCCTAAAGGCCTTGCTCTTACCATCTTATCATATCTCATGTTATGCCTTTCGAATAACTCTTTCCTTAGAATTATGATGCCATTCTCTGTCCCTGCCTGACTGAGGTTGATTTACCTAGAAATTTTGTCTTGTCCATCCTCTGTTTTCATACATCCTGTACTTCTTTTGGATACAAATAACAAAACTAATATCAACATGAAAACATAATGCCTGCACTGTTAATAATCACTGGGAAACGTATCTATCAGTTATACTAAGACCCATTATGTAAGCAGGAGATCTGCCAACAAGGTGAAACTCACTTACAACTCTACATCCACGAGGATGTAAAAGTTCTACTCAAGATTCTTCACAGCCCTACGGAGACCTCATGCTTGTAGGCTTAAACTTGACATCAGGACCTGAAGATCACAAAATTACTTTGAAACTCGCAAGATAACCTGCTTGAAAGAAATTTTCTTGCTTAAGTAAACTACAGAAACTAAAGGCAGATGCTCTTTGACACCAAAAGAAAATTTGACTCTGTATTTTCTGGAAACATTTTATGCCACCATAGTTTCCAAACCAAATATCAGAATATATGTTCTGTCAAAGAATTTTATTCCATTTCCATTTGAAAGGACCAATATTGGAAATGTAATGTATATTTCAGTATATGAAAATATTGGAATTTCTGGGCTACTTGGGTAGCCCAGAAATTGTGAGCACAATGGGAAAAATATTTGAAATTAGGACTAGCCCAGAAAATTGATAGACATATGTAAACAATAATCAATTGAAATGCACTGAAAGTAATCATATGTCACCTTCTCCATAGCTTTCACTACACAAAAAAAACAGGCCACCAACATGGCCTACATTTTAGGGAAATAAAATCTCCTGGATGTCAGAATGGTTGGATGGATTTTCAAATCATTTTTAATAATAAAAACGTTCTAAATGGTATGGTCACGTCAAAATTCAATTCAGTGTTGTAAAAATAAGTAATGAACATGATTCAAAAATTCTACTATAATCCAAATATAAGAAACAATAAAATGCTATAATTCCTGAGGATGCAAGGATTAGCTTTAATAGGTTTACTATTTAGACTTAGAAACTTTTGTTTTAAAACTAAGAGTGTTCTTTTAAGACCTTGAAAATTACTGAGGGGAGGATATATAACGGTGAATAGTAAAATGATTTTCTCTACTATGCTAGGATTAACTTTTGTATCTTTTTTTCCTATTGTAAAATAACTTTTGCTTCTGTTTCTAAGTTGAACATTAAGTAAGAAATGCAAATCAATAGAGGTTAAACAGTCAATTCATATGATTAATAATGCACCAAGTAAAATAAATCATTTTCCTGGGCTTGCCATATTGCAGAACTACAGAAATCAGTGCATATGATTCTAATATTAAAATGTTTTAAAGATCTCAGATCTAAAAATAGAGCCTGACATATAATCAATAAATATATTTCTCAAAATAAATGATTTAATTAATCAGTATACTCAGTCTATAAATAGCTTACAACTACTGAATGCAAAATTTTGCTTTTGTATTATTACCACATTGTGATAGTTGATACTAATCATGGATCAAAATTAAAATATTCCTTTTTTGCATTTATTTGCATTTGCTGAAGCATCCTTTCTTTAATTTTATGTAAATGTGAAATCTATTGCATATCTTTAGGAGATTTGTTAACACAAAAATTAGCTTAAAACTATCACGTAGTTTTCCTTCTGATAAAAATAAGTGCATATTGTTTTGTCATGTAGAATACTACAAGAACCATAACTTTATGGTTTTAAGTTCAACGAAGATACATTTTGAAATTAATCAGCTGAATGTTGCCATTTAAAATATGATAATAAGTGACACAAAGGCTCTAGAAACAACTATTAACAAATATAGTTTTTCTTTTTTTCTAATAACATATCCAAAATGGCAAAATGGATATCATTTTTTTACTTCAACCGAAAGTGATGCTTAGATTCACCAAACACATCAACTCTGTGCTCACTTCATCAAACTACTGCCCTTGTTTATCAGTAGGTGTTTTGAACATTCCTAAGACTGATTTCTAATTACTGCTCTCTTATCAAGACTAGAAATCCTGCTATAACTCTTTTCCTATTATATAATTATATTTTGATGTATATATTTGTAAAGATTTTAATGATGCATATGCATATCACTTTTGGCATATTTCCCACCTTTAGATTTTTTTTTTTTTTTTTTGTAGTGAACATCTACATTCATTAGAGGCAAAAGATAGTGGCAGCCCTTAAACTTAACCCTGCTGGAACCCTGTCTGAATTTTTGTGTGGTTTCTGCCTCAACGTTTCCTGCTTCTCCAGGCCCTGACCACTTCTGTTAGCTCCATTCCCTTCTCTCTTGATCCACAATCCCTTCAGATTCTTGAGTCGGAGCTTGGAGTAGGATGAAAGAATTAAGAGCAGGAAGGACAACTGCCCAGCCTACATGTCCTTGCATCCAGGCCTGCCCACCTTCCCCGTTCATGCTTTTCTCCACAAAGCCTCTAGGGGGAGATATGTTAGTACCTACTTCACAGTATTACTGTGAGTTTTTGTGTAGTTTTTTTGGATAAATGAAAACTTTATTGCTGAGTAAAAACGGTTTTTTGGTCAAGTGTACATCATTATACCTCTATTTCTGCATAGATAATGTCATCTACTACCCAAATACTAGTTACAATCCATCACCACACACATGTGCCTAATTATCCCTTTCGCCCTTTTGTTATAGAATTTTGATGCCACAAGGTGGCAGGCAAGATGAAGTGTAAAGTACCAAATTTGTGGAAAAAATTCTATTTTCAAAATTATTTTATAATGGTGGCATCTACATTCGTTATTCATTCATTCAACAAATATTTATTGAATGCCTACCAAAAGCCTGTGCTCAGCAATAGGGAGGCAGTTGTGAACAGGAAATATGTGGTGTTTATACACAGTAAAAGAAGTAGCAAATGAAATGTAGAAACAAATATTAATAAATATATGAGAAAAAAGAGAATGTGATAGGTGCCAGCCCAGTGGTGCAAGCGGTTGGGTGCGCGCGCTCCACTGTGGCGGCCCGGGGTTCGCAGGTTCGGATCCCAGGCACGCCCCGACGCACCACTTGGCAAGCCATGCTGTGGCGGCATCCTATATAAGGTGGAGGAAGATGGACACGGATCTTAGGCCAGGGCCAGTCTTCCTCAGCAAAAAAGGAAAAAAAAAAAAAAAAGAGGAGGATTGGCAGATGTTAGCACAGGGCTGATCTTCCTCACAAAAAAAAAAAAAGAGAGAGAGAATGTGATAAATGCTATAAAGGAAATGAACATAATTTTCTGTTGCAGAGGCAGCATAGTATATTGAATCAGAGCACAGAATCTGGAACCAAACTGCCCAAGTTCAAATTCTGACTCCCGCATTCAGGAGTTAGCCTGGGTTTAATTCTCTATAAAATTGCTTATAATAATAGTACCTACTTCACAAATACCATCTCACAAGGTTTTGTGAAAACTAAATATAAACCCATGAATTTTTCACTCAAGCCATGACAGAGTTACTGGTACTGGACCCGCCTTCCTTCTATAAACAACTATAAAACTGGACAAAATATATGAGGCAATTGTTTTCAGGCAGTGGACAATGGTCACAGCAGGACTGTGATCCTTGAGAAAAGGGAAATATACATGGTGAGCCCCATAATTTTCTCAGCTTTTTGCTGGGGTCATTTTCCTGCCCTAATTCAGAGAGATGAAAATCAAGTTCAACTTCAGTCTTGCTGAGCTGAGGAGGCAGAGATTAGAATACTAGAAAAGCTATTATTTACAGGGCAGGTGGCCAAAGAAGAGGCAGCTGTGTGAGAGGGTTGGGGGTAGAAGTCTACATGAGGATTTACTGCAGGTTCTTGGCCAATGTGAGGAGTGAGACTTCATGTAGGAGAGATTGCCTGCTACAGGGCTGAGTGCTAAATGGAAATACTAGAGGATCAGCAGTGATGGGAGATATTGATGTACCAGTATGAAGAGACCTCACTGAGTACCTCAGGCATTCACCTGAGACCCCAGAAAGGCCATGCTTTAAGAGTGAGGACCATGACCTCCAGAAAGGACCACTCCTTAAGATTAAACTCAAAGCCAAAATAGATCTACCCTAACAAAGACTAAAACCAAGCATGACAAGAACAAGAGTATTCACCATTCAATTGCCTGATAGGAAAAAAATTCAAGTGTGCAGGAATGATGTCATAATCCTGATTTCCTACAATGTCTCATCCAAAATGTCCAGCATAAAATTAAAAATTACTACACATGTGAAGAAGTAGGAAAATAAGACTCATACTTAAGAAAATAAATGGTCCATAGAAACAGACCCCAAGATGACCCAGATGTTGGAATTGGTAGAGAAAGATTTTAAAGAAGCTATGAAAAATAGGTTCAAAGACCTTGAGGTAAAGATGGTCATAATAAGTGAAGAGATAAGAAATTCAACAGAAAAATAGAAACTATAGAAAAGAACAAAATGTAGATTTAGCATAGATTAATAAAATATCTGAAATAAAAAAAGTATCAATTGACCATAACATCAGATTGGAGATTGCTAAAGAAAGGGTTAGTGAGCTCAAAGACAAATAAATAGAAATTACCCAATATAAAAACAGAGAGAAAAAAAGAGTTTTAAAAAATTAGCCAATGCTTGAGTGACCTGTCCTTAGGGACAGTAACAAGCAATCTAGCATACAGGTAATTGCCATCTCAAAAGGAAAGGAAAGAGAATGGCACAGAAAGTAATACTGGAAATTTTCCAAATTTGATTAAAAAAAATGAAGATCCAGTTAGTTCCAACTAGGCCAAATACAAAGAGAACTACATCTAGAAACATGGTAATCAAACTCTTGTAAATCCAAGATGGAGAGAAAATATTAAAGGCAGCCAAGGAAACAACATGTTACATACAAGGGAGCAATGATACAAATAACAGGTGACTTTCAATCAGAAATAATGGAGGCCAAATAAAATGGAACAACTTTATTTTTTATTGAGGTAACATTGGTTTATAACATTATATAAATTTCAGGTGTACATTATTATATATATATTTTTTAATTTTTTGTTTATTGCAGTAACATTGGTTTATAACATTGTATAAATTTCAGGTGTACATCATTATACTTCTATTTCTGCATAGATTACATCATGTTCACCACCAAAATACTAATTACAACCCATCACCACACACATGTACCGAATTATCCCTTTCACCCTCCTCCCTCCTCCCTTCCCCGCTGGTAACCACCAATCCAATCTCTGTCCCTATGTGTTTGTTTATATATTTTGATTTCTTTATCGACTACATCATGTTCACTACCCAGGGACTAATTACCATCCGTCACCATACACATATGCCCTGTCACCCCTTTTGCCCTCCTCCCTCCTGCTTTCCCTTATGGTAAGCACCAATGTAATCTCTGTGTCTATGTGTTTGTTTGTTGTTGTTGTTGTGTTTATCTTCTACTTATAAGTGAAATCATATGGTATCTGACTTTCTCCATCTGACTTATTTCGCTTCGCAAAATACCCTCAAAGTCCATCCATGTTGTTGCAAATGGCAAGATTTCATCTTTTTTTATAGCTAAGTGATATTCCATTGAGTATATATACCACATCTTCTTTATCCATTCATCCATTGGTGGGCACTTAGGTTGTTTCCCAGTCTTGGTCGCTGTGAATAATGCTGCAGTGAACATAGGGGTGCATATATTTTTGGATAAATGTGTTTTTGTGTTCTTGAATAAATACCCAGCAGTGGAAGAGCTGGGTCATATGGTAGTTCTATTCTTAATTTTTTGAGGTACCTCCATACTGTTTTCCATAGTGGCTGCACCAGTTTACATTCCCACGAGCAGTATATGAGTGTTGCCTTTTCTCCACATCCTCTCCAACACTTGTTATTTCTTGTCTTGTTAATTATGGCCATTCTGAAGGGCATGAGGTGATATCGCATTGTAGTTTTGATTTGCATTTCCCTAATAATTAGTGATATTGAATATCTTTTCATGTGCCTATTGGCCTTCTGTATATCTTCTTTGGAAAAATGTCTCTACGGATCCTCTGCCCATTTTTTACTTGGGTTGCTTGTTTCTTTGTTGTTGAGTTGTATGAGTTCTTTATAGATTTTGGAGATTAACCCCTTATCAGATGTACAGTTTACAAATATCTTCTCCTGATTGTTAGGTTGTCTTTTCATTTTGTTGATGGTTTCCTTTGCTTGCAGAAGCTTTTTAGTTTGATGTAGTCCCGTTTGTTTATTTTTTCTTTTGTTTCCCTTGCCTGGTGAGACACGGTATTCAAAAAGATGCTGCTGGGGCCGGCCCCGTGGCTTAGCGGTTAAGTGCGTGTGCTCCGCTACTGGCGGCCCGGGTTCGGATCTGGGTGCGCACCAACGCACTGCTTGTCCAGCCATGCTGAGGCGCTGTCCCACATACAGCAACTAGAAGGATGTGCAACTATGACATACAACTATCTACTGGGGCTTCCCTATAAAGGGAAAAAAAAAAAGGAGGAGGATTGGCGATAGATGTTAGTGCAGGGCCGGTCTTCCTCAGCAAAAAGAGGAGGATTGGCATGGATGTGAGCTCAGGGCTGAACTTCCTCACAAAAAAAAAAAAAAAAGATGCTGCTAAGACTGATGTCAAAGAGCATACTACCTATGCTTTCTTCTAGGAGTTTTATGGTTTCAGGACTTAGCTTCAAGTCTTTAATCCATTTTGAGTTAATTTTTGTGTATGGTGTAAGATAATGGTCTACTTTCATTCTTTTGCATGTGACTGTCCAATTTTCCCAACACCATTTATTAAAGGGACTTTCCTTTCTCCATTGTATGTTCTTGGTTCCCTTGTCAAAAATTAGCCATCCATGGATGTGTGGGTTTATTTCTTGGCTTTTGTTTCTTTTCCATTGAGCTATGTGTCTGTTTTTGTTCCAGTACCATGCTGTTTTGATTACGATTGCTTTGTAGTATATTTTGAAATTAGGAAGTGTGATACCTCTAGCTTTGTTCTTTTTTCTCAGGATTTCTTTTGCTATTGGGGGTCTTTTGTTGTTCCATATAGATTTTAGGATTCTTTGTTCTATTTCTGTGAAAAATGTTATTGGGACTTTGATAAGGATTGCACTGAATCTGTAGTTGTTTTAGGATGTATGGACATTTTAAATATGTTAATTCTTCCAATCCATGAGTATGGAATATTTTTCCATTTCTTAGTGTCTTCTTCAATTTCTTGCAACAATGTTTTATAGTTTTCAGTGTATAAGTCTTTCACCTCTTGTTAAATTTATTCCTAGGTATTTTATTCTTTTTGTTGTGATTGTAAATGGAATTGTATTCTTAATTTCTCTTTCTGCTATTTCATTGTTAGTGTACAGAAATGCAACTGATTTTTGTATGTTGATTTTGTATCCTGCAACTTTACTGTATTCATTTATAATTTCCAATAGTTTTTTGCTGGATTCTTTAGGGTTTTTGATATATAGAATCATGTCATCTGCAGATAATGACAGTTTTACTATTTCCTTTCCAATTTGGATCCCTCTTTTTTCTTTTTCTTCCTCGATTGCTCTGGCTAGGGCTACCAGTATTATGTTAAATAAGAGTGGTGAAAGTGGGCATCCTTGTCTGGTTCCTGTTCTTAATGGGATAGCTTTCAGTTTTTCTCTGTTGAGTATGATATTAGCTATAGGCTTCTCATTTATGGCCTCTACTATGTTGAGGTACTTTTCTTCCATACTCATTTTATTTAGAGTTTTTATCATAAATGGATGCTGTATCTTGTCTAATGCTTTCTCTGCATCTATTGAGATGATCATGTGATTTTCATTCTTTATTTTATTGATGTGGTGTATCACATTGATTGATTTGCAAATGTTGAACCATCCTTGCATCCCTGGAATAAATCCCACTTGATCATGGCATATGATCTTTTTAATGTATTGTTCTATTCAATTTGCTAGTATTTTCTTGAGAACTTTTGCATCTATGTTCCTCAGTGATATTGGCGTGTAATTTTTCTTTTTTGTGTGTTGTCCTCGTCTGGTTTTGGTATCAGGATAATGTTGGCCTCATAAAATGAGTTAGGAAGCTTCCCTTCCTCTTCAATTTTTTGAGAAGGATACATATTAAATCTTTGAATATGTGATAGAATTCAATGGGGAAGCCATCTGTTGCTGGACTTTTGTTTTGTGGGAGGTTTTTGATTACCGTTTCCATCTCCTTCCTGGTGATTGGTCTATTAAAATTCTCTATTTCTTCTTGATTCAGTTTTGGAAGGTTGTATGAGTCTAAGAATTCATCCATTTGTTCTAGATTATCCAATTTTGTTGGCATATAGATTTTCATAGTATTCTCTTATAATCCTTTATATTTCTGAGGTGTCCATTGTAATGTCTCCTCTTTCATTTCTGATTTTATTTATTTGAGCCTTCTCTCTTTTTTTCTTGGTGAGGCTAACTAAAGGTTTGTGAATTTTGTTTACCTTTTCATAGAACCAGGTCTTAGTTTCATTGATTTTTTTTCTTTTTTGTTTCTTTTTTTTTTAGTCTCTATTTCCTTTATTTGTGCTCTGATTTTTATTATTTCCTTCCTTCTACTGATTTTGGGCTTTGTTTGTTCTTCTTGTTCTAGTTCCTTTAGGTGCACTGTTAGATTGTTTTTTTGAGATTTTTCTTGTTTGTTCAGGTAGGCCTGTATTGCTATAAACTTCCCTCTTAGTAGCACTTTTGCTGTATCCCATAAATTCTGGCATGTCATATTTTCATTTTCATTTGTCTCCAGGTATTTTTTTTATTTCTCTTTTGATTTCTCCATTGACCCAGTAGTTGTTCAGTAGCATTTTGTTTAATCTCCACATATTTGTGGCTTTTCCAGCTTTCTTCTTGTACTTGATTCTAGTTTCATATCGTTGTAGTCAGAAAAGATGCTTGGCATTATTTCTATCTTTTTAAATTTATTGAGACTTGTTTTGTGATCTAATATGTGATCTATCCTGGAGAATGTTCCATGTGCAATGTATATTCTGCAGTTTCTGATGAAATGTTCTGTATATATCTGCTAAGTCCATCTGGTCTAATGTGTCATTTGAGGCCAATGTTTTCTTATTCATCTTCTGTTTGGATAATCTATCCATTGATGTAAGTGTTAAAGTCCCCTACTATTATTGTGTTACTGTTTATTTATCCTTTTATGCTGTTAACAATTGCTTTATATATTTAGGTGCTCCTATGTTGGGTGCACAGAATGTTGGGTGCACAGATATTTACAATATTATGTCCTTTTGTTGGATTTTTCCCCTTATCATTATGTAGTGCCCTTCTTTGTCTCTTGTTATGGTTTTTGTTTTAAAGTCTATTTTGTCTTGTATAAGTATTGCTACCCCAACTTTCTTTTCATGGCCAATTCCATGAAGTATCTTTTTCCATCCCTTCACTTTCAGTTTGTGTCTTTAGGTCTGAAGTGTCTCTCTTGTATGCAGGATATATATGGGTATTGTTTTTTTAATCCATTCAGCCATCCTATATATTTTGATCAGAGCATTTAGTCCATTGACATTTAAAGTAGCTATTGATAAGTATACACTTATTGCCATTTTATTGCTTTTTTCCCGAGTGTTTCAGTAGTTCTTCTCTGTTCCTTTCTTCTTCTCTTGCTCTCTTCCCTTGTGATTTGCTGGCTTTCTTTAGTATTATATTTGGGTTCCTTTCTCTCAATTTTTTGTGTATTTATTATAGGTTTCTGGTTTGCGATTACCAGGAGGTTCATATATAGTAACTATGTAAATAGCAGTCTACGTTAAGTTGATGGTCTCTTAAGGTTGGCCTCTTACTAAAAGCCTTACACTTTTACTCCCCTCCCCCCACATTTTATGTTTTTGATATCATATTTAATGTGTGTGTGTATCTCTTGACCTCTTATCATGGAGATAGATATTTTTAGTACTTTTGTCTTTCGACCTTCGTATTAGTTTTATAAGTGGTTGATCTGCTACATTTACTGCATATTTGCCTTTACCAGTGTCTTTTTTCTTTGATAATTCTCTTATTCCCATTTGTGATCTTTCCTTTTCCACTTAACGAAATCCTTTAACATTTCTCATAAGGCCAGTTTAGTGGTGATAAACTCCTTTAGTTTTTGCTTGTCTGGAAAACTCTTTATCTCTCCTTGCATTCTGAATGATAACCTTGCTGCATAGAGTATTCTTGGCGGTAGGTTTTTTCCTTTCAGCACTGTGAATATATCATGCCACTCCCTTCTAGCCTGTAAGGTTTCTGCTGAGAAGTCAGCTGATGGCATTATGGGGTTTCCTTTGTATGTAACAACTTGCCTTTCTATTGCTATTTTTAGAATTCTCTCTTTATCTTTAATTCTTGACATTTTAATTATAAGGTGTCTTACTGTGGGCCTCTTTGGGTTCATCTTGTTTGATGCTCTCTGTGCTTCCTGTACCTGGATGTCTGTCTCCTTCCTTAGGTTAGGAAAGTTTTCAGCTATTATTTCCTCAAACACGTTCTCTGCTCTTTTGTCTCTCTCTTCTCCTTCTGGGACACTTATAATGCAGATGTTAGTATGCTTGATATTGTCCCAGAGGTCCCTTAGACTGTCCTTGGTCTTTTTGATTCTTTTTTCTGTTCCGCTTAGGTGATTTCCTCTACTCTTTTGTCCAGCTCACTGATCTGTTCTTCTGTGTCTTCTACTCTGCTGTTGATTCCCTCTACTGAATTTTTCATTTCCATTATTGTATTCTTCAGTTCTGATTGTTTTTTTTAATATTTTCCAATTCTTTGTTGAAGTTCTCACTGTATTCATCTATTCTTCTCCCAAGATCAGTGAGCCTCCTTATAACTATTAGTTTGTACTCTTTATTAAGTGGATTGTTTGTCTCTGTTTCAATTAGTTCTTTTTCTGAGGATTTGTCCTGTTCCCTTATTCGGAACATATTCCTTTGTCTTTTCAGTTTGTGTACTTCTCTGTGCTTGTGTCTATGTGTTAGGTAGATCGGGTACATCTCTCGATCCTGGAGATGTGGCCTTATGTAAAAGACATGCCTTATGGGGCCCAGCAATGTGCTTCCCACTCGTCACCAGTTCCAATTGTTCCAGAAGTCACTTGTGTGGGCTATGTGTGCCCGTCTGTTGTGGCAGTGTTGCTCTTGCTGTGAGTGTACTGGTAGGCTAGGCAGGCCACTGGGCTGGCTGCGTGTAAGGGTCAGCCGTGTGTGGCTGCTACGGTCACTGTATCTCTTTATTGGGTGGGACAAGCCCCAGCATGACTGGCTGCAAAGTCTAATAACACATACTGCTGTTTTGCTGTTAAATGAGTCAGGCCCCCAGCACGGCTGGTTGCTAGGCTCAGGGGCTCACAATTGCTACAGGACTCTGGCCTGCAAGGCTGTTGTCAGCTCTCTCAGGAGGGCAGCAGGGTGGGGCTGGCCCCAGGCATGGCAGCATACAATGGTTTCAGGTGTTGGAAAGTGGGGCAGATCCTCTGTGTGCCTATTTGAGGTGGCCAGAGGCACAAGTCAGCTACAGCCGGCAAGCCCCACTGCCTACAGGCCCATACACCCCACCAATGCAATCCTGTCCTAAGTGCATGCCTCGCTTCACAGAGGCAGACCCACTCACCCCACTGCAGAGGTCCCACACACCCTACACATGTAGGCTTACTGGTGGGTGGGGCCAGTCCCCAAGGTAGGCTGCTGGCCCTGGCTGAGCTGGAGTAAATTGGTGCTTTAGTGGGTGGGGCAAACCCCTGTGCTAACAGGCCAAAGGAAGAAATCCAATAGAGTCTGCCAGTGTCTGTGTCAGCACACCTGTACTAGGTCACAATAGTGGCTGCTGCCAGTGTCTCAGTCCCTGTGGAGGTGGGCCCAGCTGCCTCTTCCCTGTCTGAGATGCACTCAGAGCTTATCAAGTGAGTCTCTTTTACCAAAGGACTATGCACCTTTCTTTCCGGTGATTTTGTGTTGGTTTCCAGAATGGGTGAATCTTTCATGGGCACTTTAAAAGCAGGCTTTTCTGTCTCTTATGTTTGATAGCTTTTCTGGGAGTATTCCTTGTTGGTTTTAATAGCCAGCAAAGCCAGGTATTATGTCACTCATCTCAGTTGTGCTGAATTCAAAGGCTGCTTATTGTGGCATAGCTCTCCTGCTCAGATCCCCCGCTCCTCCAGGAAAAGCTTTATACCTTAAAATTACTCTTGGCAGTGAAGCACCATGGCTAGAATGTGCTTTTTTTCCTCAGCAGAGGGGTATTTCTGCCTCTTCTGTCACTGTCAATATTGTCCCTTGTTGTGAGGGTTCTTTTTATCCAGTTTCCCGTTCTCTTGCAGAGGTAATTGCTCCACAGATAGTCTAAATTTGTTGTATCCATGGGAGGAGGTGAGTTTAGAGTCTTCCCTCACCACCATCTTCCCAGCAATCCTCTAAAATGGAACAACTTTAAAGTGATGAAAGAAAAATGGTGTCAAACTAGAATTACAGGTTCAGCAAAAATATTCTTCAAAAATGAGAGTGAGATCAATATCTCTTTAAATAAATAAAAGTTTAAAAATTAATCTTTGGCAGATCTGCACTTTAAAAAATGATAAGGAACATATTTCAAGCTGAAATAAATGACAATAAATTGAAATTTGAATATACAAAAAGGAATGAAGAGCATCAGAAATGGTAAATAAGTGAGTAAATATAAAATACTATTTTTCTTCTCAAAATTTAAATTTAAAGATGAATAGCTATTTAAAGTAAAATCGTATTTTATCATATTATCAAAGTAAAAATAATAAATAATAGGATTACATTTTTCGATGTGAAATATTTGACTAAAATACCACAAAGTTCTGTGAGAGGGAGCACAAATGGAATTTTACTACTAAGCTTTTTATATGAGGTAGTACAATATTAATTCCAAGTAGCCTATGTTAAATTAAGGCTGCAAGTTATAATCCCCAGAGTAACCATTAAAAAATATAAAAAGTATACTTAGAAAGCCAATAATAGATTTAAATTATATGCTAAAGAATATTTAATTAGCTGCAAATAAGTCAGGAATGAAGAAGGAAGGAACAAATAATGGATAGGACACTGAGGTAATAGAAAGATGGTAGAATTGAACCAAAGCATATTAATAATTACATTAAACATACATTGACTAAACATTCCCATTAAAAGGCAGAGATTGTCAATCTGCATTAAATCACAAAATTCAACTATATCCTATCTACAAAAAGACATAGGTTGAAAGTAAAAGGAAGAAAAATGATATTATGTCAGGTTTGGCTATGTAAATATCAGACAAAGTAACCCTCAAGAAAAGGAGTGTTACAAGAGATAAAAATAAGGCTCAATTAAATTTTGAAAATGTGAAATCTGACAGAGCTTATTCTCTAGCCGTAATGGAATTAAATTAGAAATCATTAACAGTAAGCTATCTAGAATATCCCCCCAAATACTTGTAAATTAAACTATACACATCTAAATAACCCATAGGTCAAAATGTAAGAAAATAAAATAAAGACATGGATTTGAATCTCTGGTTCATCACTTACTAGCTTTGACTTTCGCAAGTAATGTAACTTTTCTTTTCCTCAGTTTTCTCATCTTTAAATCTAAGTAAACTGTTTAAAGTCATTCCTGAATCTCAAAATATATCAAATCTGTATTTTTATTTCAATCTCACCACCAATGACAACTGTAAATTATTTTCAATGGTAATAATACCAATAAACCCTATATATGCATAGAGGAGACTATTATTTTTTAAATACCCTTTCTGAACCCAACATATACTCAATAAAGTAGACAATTTGAAAACTTCTATGAAAATAAAAACTTTTGAGGTGTCATTATCCACAACTTTGAGGATAATCAAAATGCTCAGAGGTGATATGAGTTTAAAGCATTACAGATATCCATGAGTTTCAGGATGAACTTGTTCATAGTAGAAGTAACACGAATTTTGCACATTTCTTGCAGATCTCATGAAATGAGATATTTTAAATACAACATTCCCTTCTTTATCATAACTGAAAGTTTAAAATTTGGCCAGGAGTGACATCAGCAAGATGGCAGAATAGGAGGTTCCCAGCTCGTATAGCCCCTCAGCAACAATAATTTGGCAGCTATCCACAGACAGAAGGGTCTTTATAGTAGCTTTGGGATTCAGGTAGAAGACTGTGAAACCCTGGTGGGGCCCAAGACCAAGGAAGGCTGTTTTGATAAGGCAGGCCCACACCAAGGGGGCTGACTTACCTATAGTGGTCTCAGCTACAGACTTGGAAACAGCTCTGCCCCCTGTGGACTTGGCTATAGCCCCGCTTAGTCTTGGTCCTGCCACCAGCACCACACACCAAGGGACACAGGAGGAGTCACACCTGCTTGTGCCTCAGGTAATAGGTATGCAGACCTTGGTCCTGGTTGTGGACATTGAAATGACTCATAACCCAGCTCCAGCCCCTCTCAGCCACAGTCCACAAGCAGTCCTGCCAGCCCCAGGACCTGGTGGGAGACACACCCATTTGCATCCCCAGAAATCCTGAAATGTCCTGTGACACAGCTTCAGGCCCTCCCGCTTCAATCAGGGAGCAGTCCTACCCACCCAGGAATTTGGTGGGAGACATGACCTCCCATGCCTCTGGAGTCAGGACTACAGACCTTGGTCCCAGCTATGGACCCTGAAAGAGTCCTGGAACTCACTTCTAGCCCTTACCAGCCACAGTGTGGAGCCAGCCTGCCTGCCCAGGGACCCACTCAGTGACCGAGTAGCCCTCCCAAGGACCAGGAGGGAGCCAGATCTGTCCATGTACCTAGTAACAAGACCACTGTCTGCAGACCCAATTGCAGATCCTGAAGTGGACCCTAGTCCATGTCATCCCTACCGAACAAGGTCCTATAGGCAGTCCTGTCCATCTAGGGACCAAAGAGGATCCACACCTGCCCAAGCCTCTGCTAACAGGTCCACCAACCACGGACTCCACTGTGGCCCCAGCAACAGCCAGGTGACCCAGCTCCAACTCATCTCAACTGCAATTCTGGAGGTAATCTCATCAGCCTGGGAAACTGACAGGAGCCAACATTGGAGCACCTAAATATTTAAAGCAAATATTAACAGAACTGAAAGAAGAAATATACATCAATACAGTAATAGTAGGTGACTTCAATACCCCAATTTCAATAATGAATAAATCATCCAGACAGAAAATCAATAAGGAAACAGCAGACTTGAATAACACTATAGACCAAATGGACCTAATAGACAAATACTGAGCATTCCATCCAACAGCACCAGAATACACATTCTTTCCAAGCTCACACAGAACATCTTCCAAGATAGATCATATATTGGGCCACAAAGCAAGTTTTAACACATTTAATAAGATTGAAATCATGTCAAGTATCTTTTCTGACCACAATGGCATGAAACTAGAAATAATAAGAGGAAGAATACTGGAAACTTCAAAAATACATGCAAATTAAACAACATACTCCTAAAAATCCAATAGGTCAAAGAAGAAATCAAAAGGGAAATCAAAAGGTATCTTGAGACAGACAAAAATGAAAACACAACATACCACAACTTATGGGATGCAGCAAAAGCAGTTGTAAGAGGGACATTTATAGTGATAAATGCCTGCATTAAGAAAAAAGGAAGATGTCAAATAAACAACCTAACTTTACACCTCAGGGAACTTGGAAAAGAACAAACTAAGCCCAAAGTTAGCACAAAGAAATAAAGAATACAGATTAGAGCAAAAAGAAATGAAATAGAGACTAGAAAAACAACAGAAAAAATCAACAAAACTAGGAGTTGCTGCTGTGAAAAGGTAAACAATATTGACAAACTTTTAGCTAGACTAACTGAGAAAAAAAGAGAGAGGATTCAAATAAACAAAATTATAAATGAAAGAGAAGACATTACAGCTTATACCACAAAAATGCAAAGGATCATAAAGGACTACTATGAACAGTTATACACCAACAAATTGGATGACCTAGAAGATATAAACAAATTTCCAGCAACATACAACATTCCAAAACAGAATCATGAAGAAATAGAAAATCTGAACTGACTGATAATAGGTATGGAGATTAAAGTAGTAGTAAAAAGTCTCCTAACAAAGAACAGTCTAGGACCAGACGGCTTCACTGGCGATTTATACCAAACAATTAAAGAAGAATTAACTCCAGTCCTTCTCAAACTCTTCCAAAAAATAGAAGAGGAGGGAATACTTCCAAACTAATTTTATAAGGCCAGCATTACTCTGATAGGTAAACGAAGCCAGATAAGAACACTGAAGAAAGGAAAATTACAGACCAATATCCCTGATGAACATAAGTGCAAAAATCGTCAACAAAATACTAGCAAACCAAACTCAATATCACATCAAAAGGATCATACACTATCATCAAGTGGGATTTATTCATGGATGCAAGGATATATCAACATACACAAATCAAAAAACATAATGCATCACCTTAACAAAATAAAAGATAAAAATTATATGATTATCTAAATAGGTGCAGAGAAAGTATTTGACAAAATTCAACATCCTTTCATGATAAAAACTCTCAACAATTACATATAGAAGGAATATACCTCAACATAATAAAGGCCATATTTCATAAGCCAATAGCTAACATCATACTCAATGGTGAAAAGTTGAAAGATTTTTTTCTAAGGTCAGGAACAAGGCAAGAGTGCCCACTCTCACCAGTCCTATGCAACATAGTACTAGAAGTCCTAGCCAGAACAATTAGGCCAGAAAAAGAAATAAAACGCATCCAAATAGAAAAGGAAAAAGTTAAATTCTCTCTATTTGCAGATGACATGATCTTATATATAGACACCCTAAAGACTCCACCAAGAAACTGTCAGAACTGATCAAAAAATTCACAACAGTTGCAGGATATAAAATCAAAATACAAAAGTCATTTGCATTTCTATACACTAACAATGAACTATCTGAAAAAGAAATTAAGAAAACAATCTTATTTACAATAGCATCAAAAATAATAAAAAATACTTAGGAATAAATTTAACCAAGGAGATGAAAGACCTGTACACTGAAAACCATAAGATATTCATGTAAGACAGAAGAAGACACAAATAAATGAAAACATATCCTGTGTTCATGGGTTGGAAGAATTAATATTGTTAAAATGCCCGTACTACCCAAAGCAATCTACAGATTCAGTGCAATCTCTATGAAAATTCCAATGGCATTTTTCACAGAAATAGAAAAAGCGATCCTAAGGTTCATATAGAACCACAATAAATCCCGAATAGCCAAAGCAATCTTGAGAAAGAACAAAGCTGGAGGCATAACACTTCCTAATTTCAAACTATATTACAAAGCAATCAAACAAAGTAATTAAACCAGAATGGTACTGGCATATAAACAGACACATAGATCAAGGGAACAGAATAGAGAACCCAGAAATAAATCCACACATATATGGTCAACAAATCTGTGATAAGGATGCCAAGAATACACAATGGGGAAAGGATAGTCTCTTCAATAAATGATGTTGGGAAAACTGAATATCCACATGCAAAAAAATAAAATTAGACCCTTATCTTACACCATATACAAAAATCCATTCACAATGGATTAAAGACTAAAAAAGTAAGACCCGAAACCATAAAAGTCCTGGAAGAAAACATAGGAAAAAAGCTCTTTGACATTGGTCTTGTCAATGATTTTTCAGGTAAGACACCAAAAGCACAGGTAACAAAAGCAAAAATAAACAAGTGGAACTATGTCAAACTAAATAGCTTCTGCACAGCAAAGGAAACAATCAACAAAATGAAAAGGGAACCTACAGAATAGGAGAAAATATTTGCAAACCATATATTTGATAAGGGGTTATTATCCAAAATATATAAGGAACAACTCAATAGCAAAAAACGAGTAACCTGATTTAAAAATGGACAAAAGACCCAAACAGACGTTTTTCCAAAGAAGACATACAAACGGTCAATGGGTATATGAATAGGTCTCAGCATCACTAATTACCAGGAAAATGTATATCAAAACAATGAGATTTCACCTCATACTTATTAGGATAGCTAGTATCAAAAAGATAAGAGGTAACAACTGTTGCTCGGGATGTGGAGAAAAGGGAACCGTCGTGCACTGTTGATGGGAATGTTAATTGGTATAGCCATTACGCAAACCAGTATGGAGGTTCCCCAAAAAGCTAAAAATAGAACCACCATATGATCCAGCAATCCCACTACTGGATATATATCCAAAGAAATGAAGTCAATATCTTGAAAAGATATCTGCACTTCCATGTTCATTGCAACATTATTCACAATAGCCAAGATGTGGAAACAATCTGAGTGTCCATTGATGGATGGATAAAGAAAATGTGATATGTATACATACACACACACACAAATATACACACAATGGAATATTATTTCCTAAATACTTAGGAATATTTTTCCTAAAAAAGTAGGAAATCCTGCCATTTGTGACATCATGAATGAACCTGGAGGACATTATGCTAAGTCAAATAAGCCAGACACAGAAAGACAAATACTGTATAATCTCACTTATACATGGAATCTAAAAAAGCTTAACTATAGAACCAAAGAGTAGAATGGTGGTTGCCAGGGCCTGGGGAGTGGAGAAAGTGGGGAGATGTTGGTCAAAGGGTACAACCTTTCAGTTATAAGATGAGTAAGTTCTGGGAATCTAATGTACAGTATGATGAGTATAGTAATAATACTGTATTGTATACTTGAAATTTGCTAAGAGAGTAAATCTTATGTGTTCTCGCTACACCAAAAAAAAACGTAACTATGTGAGGTGATAGATGTGTTAACTTGATTGTGGTAATCATTACACAATGTGTACATGTGTCAAACCATCACGTTTTACACCTTAAATATATACAATTTGTGTGTGTCAAGTATACCTCATACAACTTAAAATTAAAAATTAAATTAAAAATAGGTAATTTTTTAAAAAGAAAAAATTAAAATAAAAATAGGTAAGCAAAAAATAAATAAATGAAATTTGGCCATTAAATCTAACAGTTCAGTAGCATTAGATAAAGCAAAATAATTCTCACAATCTTAAATGAACTTGAACCAAACAACAATACTAATAGTAAAACAAAAGGGAACATTGCTGGTGCCAGTTTCTTATGAACAAATGTATAGGCTACTAAGTATCACTGTTGATACTGCTTGTAGGGGGATAATAACAGGAAACACAAAAGAAAAAGGTGTGATCCTACCTCAAGATATGTAACCCTGGGTACCTCACAGTGTCTTGCTTTGGGAAAACATATGGATGACTGTTTTGATGACATTGCCATTCATTTCAGAAAGACATTACAGTATCTGTACTCATTTTTGTCAACTCTTAAAGGAGGAGTTTGTTTAGAAAATCCCCGTTTCTTGCTAGTTCTATCCTTCTATGATCCCTAGATTACTGGTCGTTCCTTCCAATTGAATGAAATAAGCACAATCTGCATGTGTTTGTGTGCCCGTGTGTGCATGTATGTTTGTATGAGCTTGCAAGTGTGGAGAAAACAACGGGAACTTATTACAGCATTGCCATTTTCAGGATATCTGGTTGGACTCTTTGCAAGTTAGGCACTTTGCCTACTCGAGAAGTTAGGCATGTTAAAACACTGTATTGATCATTAGTACCATTATGTCTCTTGCTGTTTTATCCCCATGGAAATACATCTACTTATAAAAAACATGCTTCCACTGAAGATTATATTAAACACTCCAAGTTTTCCTTTCAACTCTAAAAAGAATTTAAAACATGTCAATTTCTGTGGAAAGACAAAGATTATGTTTACTGTACCATACTGCAGGGAGCAGCCCGATACCTTTCTGCAGCACAAAGTTGACCACATTAAGAAAAAGTTCTTAAGGAGAAAGGAGAACAAGCATTTATTGAACACTTATGTAGCAGGCATGAATTGGGCACTTCATATGCTATATCAGTTTAACCCTTCCAGTAACTGCCTGAGAAGATTTCTTTACTACCATTTTATAGACAAAGGAACTACGCCTTAGCAAACGTAGGACATTAAGGTAATTTTTTTTCTCCTAAAAATTCTGGCTGTCATCTCATTTCATCCTGAAAATGATGAAAATCACAGCATCTTTAAAATCTGGAGGAGTTCCCATACAGGTTGCAGTAGCAGTGGGATGGAGTAGGCATAAAAATCTAGGTTCAACTACCACTTCACTGTTTTGAAAAAGCCTTGCTTTCCTCATGTGTGATTTATAGATAACATTTAGCAAGTCTACTGTACAATATTGATGCAACACAGTTTTTAAATCACAAGACTCTAACCTACATTGTCACCACTTTTATTCCTTCCTTTTACGTGAAACCCTGCCTGTTCTTTGTGAATTAATAAGAGTCTTGCAAGATAAACATGGAGCCTTATTTTGTAAAGAAAAAATTTAAGTAAGAAAACAGATGAAGATTAAAGGAAATAAATTCCAGAAAATAATTAAATATGGTTATATGTTATCCAAGGGATATAAATTCTAAATGTCTGAGTCAGCATTTGCTTATCTTAGTAGAAACATAAGAAACAGGCCCCTGATGGCTCAGACATTTTATTAGAAGGTTCTTTTCTGAAGAAGAAGGAGAAGGAGAAGGAGAAGGAGAAGGAGAAGGAGAAGGAGAAGGAGAAGGAGAAGGAGCAGAAACAGGAGAGGCAGGAAAAGGAGGAGAAGGAGAAGAAAAGGGAGGGAAGGCGAGAGGGAGAGGAGGAGGAGGAGGAAGAAGGAGAGAAGGAAAGAGAGGAAGAAGAAGGAGGAGGGGAAGAGGTGGAGGCAGAAGGGAGGAGGGGGGCAGGGGAGGAAGAGACAACGCACAACTGTGTCTGATAAGAGAGGAAAATTTAAGACATAGCAGAAACAGAGAAAATACTGATTGACCCCTTCTTGACTTTTCAATAATAAGCAGGTTCTGAAGCTTTATCAGACTCATTGAGTTGCTATTCAAGTTGCAAAAGACATGATAAAAGGATCATACTCTATTTATATTAAATATATTTACAAACTTTCATGCTTATATTTGTATTTTTTCATTATAACAGAGCTTGCAATAGAGCAATTAAAAGAACCCTGTCTACAGCGTCCCTGTATTGCCTCCGTTACACTTCGCCATTCTTCCCATGGCTCTTCACCCAGACATATCATCTTCTATTCTTATATTCAAATTGACTGCATTTTAGCTTACAATCATCTTGCTTCATGTTTTATCTCTCATCCTAGCTTCCGCTCTTTCTCTTCTAACAATTTAGCCTTGTCTTAACTTTGAGGTCAGTATCCCTTTGGCTTTTATCTTTCCTTTCCATTTACTCATTGATATAAAAATGGTTCAGAAATGAGGAAGCAGTATATTAATGTAACAGGGTGGTATTCTTAGGCAACAATACATCTGTCTGTGGAGACATCTTTAGAATGTAAATTTACCAGTTATTGTTGGTTTGTTCCCCTGCTTTTGATTTCCATGGGGTTCTTGGAAAACAGACCAGGGGGTGCTAACGCACAGTTCTCATACTGAGTACTGCCTTCAGGAAATGTCATTCACTTTGGTCCTCAAAGCTGGTAGGAAGGCTGCACAGACACTTCTCATGGGTGGGTTTATTCCTGTGTTATTTTAAGATGATTCTTTTTTTCCCCCCCGTTTTTCTCCCCAAAGTCCCAGCAGACAGTTGTATGTCATAGTTGCACATCCTTCTAGTTGCTGTATGTGGGATGCCACGCCCACATGGCCGGACAAGCGGTGCACCGGTGCGCACCCAGGATCTGAACCCGGGCCGCCAGCAGCGAAGCGCACGCACCCAACTGCTAAGCCACGGGCCAGCCCCCTAAGATGATTCTTTTATATTTGTTTCCCACTTTCTAATACACTGCTCTAAAATCCATTCTGATGGGTAAAGATGTCACTTAGCCTTTCTGCAACTTCTTCCTCTGTAAATTCTCACTGGGATATTAAAAGCATTCATAAACTTAAGACTTTGAGATGTTCTAAAACATGTAAGTGGTTTGACCAGGGCCAAGTATGAATAATGAAAACAGAAGAGATATGTTTGTTTCTACTTCCTGCAAGGTCAATAGATTTTTTAAAAATGTTCTAGACTTTCCAAGATTAATTCGGTAATTACAAGTAAAGAAAAGAAGAGGAACTGTAAGTTCCCTTGTAATGCAGTGAAACAAGCTTCAGCAAGCAAAGGCTTGGATTAGAATCCCTGCAACATCGCTGACTAGCCTTGACTTTCACAAATCACTTAACTCCTCTTTGCCTCAGTTTCTTCATCTCTGAACAAGAGATAATGACAGAATCTTCCTGAACATTTGTAAAGGGGGTCAAATATATTATAGATATGAAACTGTTTTGCAAATGGAAAATATTTGTGCAAATCTTAAACTTAATGTCATCGTTGTGTATTATTTTCAAACACAGCAGGTGACCAACCTGAAATTTTACAAGATATTGGAATTCACAAACTTCTTTTCATGAGCTCTTTTGCTCTGGTTAACACGGTGAGTAGTCGATCTATCTAATGCTCATCAACAAAGTGAAAACTATTTTGATGGTCCCAAGGGGACGTTTGTTTTTAGCCTCCTAATTTGTTGCGTCTACACACAAAAAGATTTCCAGACAAGTAGTTAGAAAATGGAATAGGTCAAGACTAATACTAAAACTGAGGAAGTCTAGGGACATACAAGGAGCTGGTGAATACGGGATGCCCAAAAATGTTAAAAAAAAAAGTAATTAACTTTGAGGAAAAATGGAGGACTACCCACATTTCCAAATTTAACCAACACAGTTTTAAGGAACTAAAGCTTATTCCCACTGAAACTGCCTCACTGGGCTAAACCATAAAATTGATGTTTGTGTCTTATTCTCAAAGCAATTTTCCTTAATGTCCTGCCACTCTTTCAGTCCTAAGGATCATTTCTGGGATATTTGGCATGAAGAAGTCACTTTATAGGCTTTCACGTATAGGGTCACAAGTAGCAAGAGATAACCTTGGAGCAGACCCATTTTTGTTTGAGCAGGTAAAAAACATGGCCTAGATGCCAACCTCTCTTCATTTTATAGCTCTTGTCAGCCTGTGTTTGATATTTAAAATTTTCTCTTTACTTCTTTTCCAGAGAAGAATCCTTTGTTGGGTGTGCTTGGCTTACTCTCACTCTAATAGTTCACCTTAAAAAGCTGATTACCTCACAGGTATAGGTACCACCCTATCATCCATTTTACTTTCACAATTTATGAATGTTTATTTCATGGCTATGGATATTTTCATGGATATTCCATGGATACTTTATATCATTGACAATATAGTACTAGCCTCCACTAGCATTTAGCAAATCCTAGGGTTATACTGTTACTGCTGTATTTACCTAAACTCTCCCTTATTTCCTGCTCTGTTGTTATGGCAAGAATTCTTCATCTTCACCCTCTCTTTGGCCTGTGACATTTCCTCAGTTTTCACAGAAGTCTGAAGAACAGCCAAGTGTTAAGTTATAACACCTTTAGTTTGAGAAGAAATGTCTGCTTGATGGCATTTCCTGTAACTTTGCTCACAGGTTGTAGCTGTGACATACATTTCTTATGAATATTCCTCACTGGAGGAAATGCAGACCATGTGCCTTCCCACGTTACCTGAGACAAAATAATTTTGTAATTGGATATAAATGTTCTTATGATGTTACCAATGATTAAGCTTTTGTTAGCAAAGATGACTTTCACACAGAGGACAGTTGATTTCACAGTAGTAGTTGATTTTTTAGATGTTTCACAGCAAGATTAGCAAATGAAAGAAGTCTACTATATAATTTTACTGTATATTTAGCCTCAATCTTTTTGCTTTTTCAGACTTTTAGTTCCTGTAAATTTTGCTTGTAGAACCTGTTCAACCCATAGAGGCTCTGAGAAAGTTTTTGTGGTTTTTGTGGAAAGAAAATAATGTGGGAATAACATTGAGAAGTCACATGTACGTACCCCAAAGAAGGAGGGAAAGATATTTTGGTTTTAAGAGAGAGGGAAAAAGGATGGTACAATATAATGCAAATTATTAAACAATTTGCAAGTATGTCCTATGTGCCTCTTCATCTTCATTTTTACAGTTAGAGCCTTCATACAAATTTTGACTATTTACTTGTACAGTGGTCCTTGAACTGGTCTTATGACCCCATTATATTTTTAAACATTATTGAGGATCCCAAAGAGCTCTTGCTTTATGAGGGTTATATCTATAAATATTTACCATATTAGAAATTAAAACGTAGAAATTTAAAAGTGGTTACTTATTCATTTAAAAATAACAATAAACAGGAAAGTCTCTTCAATAAATAGTGCTGGGAAAACTGGACAGCCACTTGCAAAAGAATGAAAGTAGACCATCTTCTTTTGCCATACACAAAAATTAACTCAAAATGGATCAAAGGCCAGAAGGTGAGACCTGAAACTATAAAACTCCTGGAGGAAAATATAGGTAGTACACTGCTCATCATCGGCCATAAAGGGATCTTTTGGAATTCCATGTCTACTCAGACAAGGGAAACAAAAGGAAAAATAAACAAGTGGGACTTCATCAGATTAAAGAGTTTCTACAAGGCAAATGAGACCAGGATCAAAATGAATAGGCAACCCACCAGCTGGGAAAAAATATTTGCAAGCCATATATCTGACAAGGGATTAATCTCCTTAATATATAAAAAACCCACACAACTGAACAACAAAAAAACAAACAACCCGACCAAAAATTGGGCAGAGGAAATGAACAGACACTTCTCCAAAGAAAATATACAGATGGCCAATAGGCACATGAAAAGATGCTCAACATCACTAATCATCAGGGAAATGCAAATCAAAACCACACTAAGATATCATCTTACACCCGTTAGAATGGCTATAATCACCAAGACAAATAACAGCAAATGCTGACGAGGCTGTGGAGAAATGGGAACCCTAATCCACTGCTGGTGGGAATGCAAACTGGTGCAGCCTCTATGGAAAACAGTATGGAGATTCCTCAAAGAATTAAAAATAGAAACACCTTATGATCCAGCTATCCCACTACTGGGTATCTACCCAACGAAATTGAAATCAACAATCCAAAGAGGCCTATGCACCCCTATGTTCATTGCAGCATTATTCACTATAACCAAGACTTGGAAGCAACCCAAGTGTCCCTTCACTGATGATTGGATAAAGAAGATGTGGTATATATATACAATAGAATACTACTCAGCCATAAGAAAAGACAAAATCATCCCATTTACAACAATATGGATGGACCTGGAGGGTATTATGTTAAGTGAAATAAGCCAGAAAGACAAAGACAAATACTGCATGATTTCACTCACTTGTGGAAAATAAATCAGCACACAGACAGATAGAACTGTTTGGTGGTTACCCAGGGCAAGGGGGGGTTGGGGGTGGGCACAAGACGTGAAGGGATGCATTTATATGGTGACTGACAAACAATAATGTACAACAAAAATTTCACACACAAAAACAAATAACAATGAACATTAAAAATAACATTACATGTTAGCATAAAATACATATTTTATGAAAAATAACTATTTTAAAAAAAACATGCATAGAGGAGTATCATTGTTTTACATTTTGTGGATCTCTTTAATGCATAGCATCATAAAACAAAACTGGGTTCTCATATCTGCTTCTGCATTCAATCTATTGCAATATGATTGAACTATACAAAGAAAATCCAGTCTGACATAGATGTATAGTTAGAAAAGGAAAGAGAATGTTAATAGACTTTTCAGATAATCCTGAATATTCTTCTTTGATACTGCACCAAGAATTGACAAGTGATAGTTTCTTAAAGATTAATTGCAATGTGGATTCTGAGACCGTATCAATCAACTTGTACTCTGTTACATTAAAAGCAAAGCCATTGGTCTTCCTTACACTGTGAATGGATTGTTTACCCATGCATGAGTTACTAACATTGTACATTGGTTATTTGGAAAATAATGCATCATTTGCAGATTTCTATTATGCAGATTTCTATTATGCAATGCTAAAGTTAAAAAATTGCACATGTTAATATCACCAACCTCATCAGAAAAGTCTTTAAGGATTGGGTGGCTGTCAAGCTCACAGTGACAAATATAAGTTTTCCAAAATTCTAATTTTTGCTTGAAAGATCAAACTTTTATCACTGGCAATAAATACTGTCAGTTGTGTTCCTTTAAGTGATAGGCACACTTATTTCATTTTGGAGAAATGTCTGCCAAATTCCAAATCTGATCATCATAGTTTGTTAGTTGTTCTTCCAAGTAAAACACGGTATTCCGTGGAAACAGCGGCTAAGTCAGCTCACAAATTCAAACAATGGCACAAGTGCATAAGTGCTTTTCCTTGAGACAGCCATCATACTTTGTTATGCAAGAAAGAAGTGTTTCATGCATATGTCCCATCTCATCATGCCAAATATTAAAAAGACATGTACTCAAGGGTTGAGATTTATAATTGGGGGCGGGGGCAAGTGCATGCAATGGTGAAGAATATACTCGACTATTAGAACAGTTTGATATCACTGATCTGATTCCTGCAAAAGAGCCAGCAGTTTTACCCACCATGGCTTTTGCAACATCAGTGCAAGTGTCAACACAGTGAAAAAGGAAAATAATATCTTAATATTATTATGAAAATAATAATAATAATATTGTGAGCCCCCTGAAAGCATCTAGGAACCCTTGGGAATCTGCAGGCCACACTTTGAGAACCACTATACTAGTTCATAGCATCCTTAATATCCTCCCAGCTTTAGTATCTCTCATCTTTCTTCAGAGTAGTTGCAATGATTGTCTTCTTAAAAAATGTTTCCATCATGTGCTTGCTGAGTAATCTTTGAAGCATTAGTAATTTCTTCCATAAAATTAAAAATCTTTTAACTAATGAACAGATCCTTAATAGGCTCCTGCCTTCCCCAATGGTCAATTTATTACTTTAGTCAAACAAATTTACATGACAATTTTTAATATGGTTTCCCATCGTCTATCACCAAGTCATCATTTTGGGGCCACTCTTCCAATTTGGATTTTCTGCCTCTCATCCGTAAATGTGACCATTTCAAAGTACAGCTCAAAACCCGGTTTCTCCTGATTTCTTTCCAAGTTTTACATTTTCCTGTCATTGCAGACCCTTTTGCCCCAAGCTTTTTCTTTTTACCATCTCCTTTGCATGCATCCCACAATTTAAGTGTTTCAAATTTTAGTTTATTTATTCTTGGTTATGTATGTATTTTAATGATTTTTCACAATTTGGTTAATACTTCTATTTGGGGGCTAGTCGCTTAGTATATAACATAGCTTTTTAAGCAAAAGAAGCATAATATATGCAGTTGTCCTTATAGTCATAGAAACGGCAGCACTTTCTAAAATATCTGGAAAATGTGTTCTTTCCAAAGTAGTGTGCTATGACATTGATTTGGTACAAGTCACAACAGGCTGTGGTTCAGTACTTTGAGCCAAAGAGAATACTATGTCAAATGGGAAGTTTAGTCATCTTTGTCAATAAAGGATTAATAAAAACATTAGAAAATCCCTTTGTATTTCAAAGAGAAACCATTAACATTCTCATTTATAATAGGAGTAATTAGTAGACTTCTCTAAGTTTTTTTTTTTTTTTTCTCTCTAAGTATTTTGAGTCATTTTGAGTAACGGTAATTTGGTTTATAACTAAACGTTGAATCCAACATTGAGAGCTTTTCCCCTACTCAAAGTCCATATCCAATTCAAAGTTTCTCTTTAAACTTACAAACTATAGTATACACTCTAGGGATTTAGCTGGGATGGACACTGTATACATAAATACATTGCCCATTGTGGTACAATCCCTTAATTCTGTCAATTCAACAAAGGGAAGTCGCAGACAATTGTCCGAAGTCTAATTGCTTCATAAAGCATGAGAGTTACATCAATATTTCTCTGGTATAGGGGCTACAGGGGACTTTATAGTAATATTGTTATCTGAATGTCATTTATTAGTCTCCAGACCAAAAAAAGCATGATTTTAATGTGAGCAATTTTAATACTTGATAATAAACAAATGGTTTTGATTTTGCTATCAAAAATCCCTCTAATTTTCAGATTCTAAAAGAAATAAGCATCTCATTTCATTATCCAGTGAAACTATATAGTAGTATCCACTATAATTTATTTCAGTCCATTTTAAAGATTCTCACATAATTGCCAGTTGAAGGCAGCATAGAAAAATAATAGAATGCAGGCAGACATTTATTTCCATACAATAGGGCTACTCAAAGTATTAGTTTAAGTGTGTATTTACCCTTCTGTCTCTTTTCTTTAGAAGCTGTACAGTGTTTGCCACATGGTTTCCACTCAATAATTGTTGCTGAAAGAATCATAAGTAATTTCTGGTAGGTTAGAACAGAGGGGAATTTATTAATTGTACTTTTCAAAGTAATCATTCTAAAACGCATCCCACCCGAGTAACACAGAGGATAGAAGAAAGCCGTGATGTTTGTGGCGCTGTTCTTGGACCCCCAGCACCACTGCTCCACCCTCCTCCCCCTCAGCATCACACAGACAGGTGAATAGGGCCTCACATCTACATCTTTGTCTCTGAATCTTGATAGCTTTTCTACAAGAGAGTTGATAGCTGGTGTTTGGTTCACGGACCCGAAAGAAAAGATAATAGGGCCAACACTGTATTATTTTTTAAGAGAAATGTCAAGAACAAAAAATGAAAATGTCAAAAGATAGGTTGATATACTGTATGACTTAAAGACTGTTTTGCTGCGAGGACTGAACAAGTGATTTACTAACAGCTTTTACTGGACAGTCTTTGGATTACAATGTAGATGAAAAATAAATGGGAATCCACTGCATGTTTGCCCTACCCAGGCATTTGACAGATGGAGAAAAAAATGGGAAGACACAATTACAGTCTACAAAAATGTGGGTTTTTTTCAGGTTTTCAAATTATGAAAAATAATTTTATATTGGGAATTTTTTTCCAAAGGGCCTACTTATCTGTCTCTATCTCTATCTCCTTTAATTACATAAACTGCCTTTCATTCCTGATCACATCTGCATAGAGGTAGGGATTATGAGATTGTGGAAATCTGACGTTCAACTGGCATATAGGTGCAAAAGTCAGTAGAGAGGGGAGTTTAGTGTATTCAGATCACAATAGATGTAGAACTCATTGGCGAATCTTAGATAAGATTAAGTTCTCTGATGGCTCCTGAGGAAGAGTGTGTTCAGTCACTCAAGTAACATTGCTGTATTCCATAAACACTCATTGAGTGCCCACTATGTGTTAGGCATTTGCTAGGTGCTGCACGTATAAAGATAAATAACATTGGTGAGCATTACTTCCCATTATGGAGAGGTCTCCAATGGATACAGAGTAATTATCTGAGTGAAAAAGTAAAAGAAGAAATGTAGAGAAAAAGAAATGTTCTCCATTGCTCAGAAAGGCGTATTACTGCATGCTTCTAAAGACCCAGCAGAGTGTCATACTTATTTTTGCTGATTATTTGATGCATGTTAACTGACAATATTCATTTTGATTAAGAATATGGGGGGCCAGCCTGGTGGGGTAGTGGTTAAGTGTGCGTGCACCACTGCGGCAGCCCAGGGTTCGGATCCAGCACGCACTGTCACACTGCTTGTCAAGCCATGCTGTGGTGGCATCCCATAAAAAGTGGAGGAAGATGGGCACGGGTGTTAGCCCAGGGCCAATCTTCCTCAGCAAAAAAAAAAAGAATATGGAAGACTAAAAGCCCTAGGAGGCCTCCTCCTATAGGTTCCTATTTCTTGGTACTGATGACCCATTAAATTTGTTACTTGCATCCCTTAATCTTCATTCTATTTTTCTAAACAAGGAAATCTCGTACTCAAATTCTAAGGTAAAATATACTTAAACCTAGATCCTAATCATTCTTTAGGGTGTGTTCATTATTAGCAAGACAAAGAAGACAGACCATATAACATCTCCCTTCTGACTGTATATTTTTCAGAACTGTGACAATATAGCAAATTTTTAAAGTATTTATCCTATTGACTCTTGGTCATGTCAGGAAATAATGTGTTTGTTGCTCACTTGAGTAATTTTATAATTTAATATATTTTCCACATATAATTACTTGTAATTTGGGGACAAAGCATCAGGGATGATATTCGAATTACTTTCCCATTTGGCTTCTTTAAACTTGTTCTCTTCTGCTGTGCCATGCACATGCTAGGATCTCAAGAAATATTTGAGCATGATTTCTTGTCATTGTTTCCCTAAAGGTTAGGTTTTATTTTCACACTTTTGCAAAAACATACTTTCCTACTGTTTTGCCAGAGCTATATGCTTTATGACAACAATCTACTGTAATTTTCTTATTTCAAAAAGCAATGCCTTTAATTTTAATTTTATGCTCTAATACTTTATAAAATAGTTCCATTTTTCCCATGCAAATCAAATTGGGTCATTCCGTTGTTCTGTCTTGTCAATGTAAGATATTTAAAGTGAATAGATAGACCTCTCAATTCTTCTCAATAAGTTGAGGATTGTTATACTTTATTTTAGCTTTTAATTCTTTTTTTTTCTTTTTTTTTTTGTGAGGAAGATCAGCTCTGAGCTAACATCTGTTGCCAACCTTTACTCTTTTTGCTTGAGGAAGATTGTCCCTGAGCTAATATCTGTGCCAATCTTCCTCCATTTTGTATAAGGGGTGCCACCCATAAGGGTATGGCTTGATTGAGTGGTGTGTAGGTCCACGCTGTGATCCGAACCTGCAAACCCCGGGCCGCCAAAGTGGAGCACACGAACTTAACCACTACACCACTGGGCCGGCCCCCTTAGCTTTTAATTCTAATGAATCTTCTGTAGTGAACCAAGTGACCAAATAAGACACACAATCACTAAGATTTCGCTGAATCCTTGTACAGTGACAGCACTATTGCATAAGTTTCCTTTACATTCCCATTCCTTCCACCTACCCCAGAATTTAGGTTACTAGATCGAGATTTTCAACAGCCACGTTGAAAGAAGCTCTAAGAAGCAACCATGTGGAACACTTTCTGATTTTTCTCTAAATCTGTTACTGAGGACACAAATTGTTACATTATAGGGCATCTTTGGATAAGGTGATCTTTCTGATTGTACTACAAGAAATATTTGAATTGAGCAACTGGCTTGTTTAAAACAAACTATATGTCTCTCTTTCCATCAGCTACTAGCAAACCTAGAAGAAAATGTATAGTCCATCTCAACCAAACTCTTAGGATCTTAGACATATGTTTTGTGTACTAACCTCATCCAGACTTCATCTTAACTTTCCTACTTTTAATCTTGCTTTCCTCACTTAGTTATTTTTTGTTTTATTCTTAAATTGTGATAAAACACATGTAACATAAAATTTACCATCTTGCCCATTCTTTAAATGAACAGTTCAGTAGTGTTAAATATGTTTGCATTGTTAAACAACCAATCTCCAGAACTCTTTTCATCTTGCAAAACTAAACTCTGTAGCATTAAACAACAACTCTCCAACCCCCTCCCACCCCAGCTCCTGGCAACCACAATTCTACTTTTTTTCTCTATGAATGTATCTACTTTAGGTACCTCATAAAAGTGGAATCCTACAGTATTTGTCTTTTTGTGATTGGCTTATTTAACTTAGCATAATGTCCTGAAGGTTCATCCATGTTATAGCATGTGTAAGAATTTCCTTTCTTTTTAAGGCTGAGTAGTATTCCATTGTGTGGATGTACCACCTTGTGTTTATCCACTCATCTGTCAATGGACACTTGAGTTACTTCCACCTTTGGGCTATTGTGAATAATGTTGCTATGAACATGGAGATGAATCTTCAAAACGCTACTTTCAATTCTTTGGGGTATATACACAGAAGTGGAATTGCTGGATCACACTATAATTCTATTTTTAATTTTTTGAGGAACTGCCATACTTTTTTCCATGGCGGCTGCACCATTTTACATTCCCACCATTTTACATTCCTACCAACTGTGCACAGGTTTTCCAATTTCTCCACATCTCTGTCAACACTTTTTATTTTTTGGTTTTTTGATGATAGCCTTTCATGAGGTGGTATCTCAGTGTGGTTTTGATTTGCATTGCCTTAATGATTAGTGATGTTGAGCTTCTTTTCATGTGCTTATTGGCGATTTATATATCTTCTTTGGAGAAATATCTATTCAATTCCTTTGCCCATTTTTTAATTGGGTTGTTTGATTTTCCATTGTTGAGTTATAGGAGCTTCTTATATATTCCAGATATTAACTCCTTATCAGATATATGATTTGCAAATATTTTCTCCCATTCCACAAGTTGCTTTTTCACTCTGTCAATAGCGTCCTGTGATGCAGTTTTTAATTTTGATATAGTCCAGTTTATCTGTTTTTCCTTTTGCTCCCTGTGAGTTATTTTCATTTTTATTTAACCTTATAAGTATTCTATAAGCTGCCTTAAACTCTTCCTAGAACAGAATATAAATAGATAATAATGTAATCACTTACTCTTCAATATTAGATATCCTATTTTCCTATGATATTTTAATTTTTTTATATGTTGTGATGAACCATTTTTTATTTGTTAATGGCATGAATATAAAAAATAGTTCTTGCATATCTGAACAAAAATTATCTATGTAGGGAGACAATTCTCCATGGGTCTCCTGCATTTTTGCATGTTGAGTGAATAAGACACTGACCGTCTTTGCTTTGGATTATCTTTTCAAAGATGATTGTGTAGTAAACAGCCTTGGAAGAAAAGGTAAGTCTGCTTACAGCTTTGGAATATGGAGATAGTATCTCCCTCTAGAGCTAAGGACAGGCATGCTTAGACTCCACTATAAAAGACTTGCGTTCCCTAAGCTCAGGATTCTTCTCGTGTAATACAGCCTACTGCATGTGAAGGTGTGACCCAGCCTTCTTTGCATTGCCATCTGGGAATTGTGGCTCAAGGAACCAGTGCAACAAAAGACTTATATACTGGCTACTGCTATTGCTGTGAGTAAAAAACTGTCCTTTGTC
Source organism: Ceratotherium simum simum (assembly GCF_057802395.1). Taxonomy (NCBI): domain Eukaryota; kingdom Metazoa; phylum Chordata; class Mammalia; order Perissodactyla; family Rhinocerotidae; genus Ceratotherium; species Ceratotherium simum. Next base: position 48,454,312 of record NC_141914.1, read on the forward strand.
TCTGACCCTGAGGTTCACATCTTCTACGAGCATCCATGAAACTATGTCAAGCTAATTTGTTAGCCTGTATGTGGAGAAAAACTCAGACCCTTCACAGTACTCAACTATGTATTATAAGGTATTTTTGTGAATGTACTTGAAAGCCATTTAGCCTAATCTCCCACTCAGTCAAGAATTTCTTTTGCACATCCTGACAGATGGCATTCTAAATGTCATTTAAATGATTCCTGTAAAAGCAAACTCTTCTCAAAGCCTGTTGCGTCATTGGTTGTTAAGTCCCTCCTTATGTTGAACAGAACTATTTATAACTTCATAATATTGATTTTTGCCTGGCCTCATCTGGTATTACATAGAATATTCTATTTTCCACATGGCAGGTGTTTGTATTTGAAAGTACTTACTTAGTCTCCACTAATCTTATTTTTAACTCTCTACACATATCATTTTCATTCTATATTCTTCACACACTATCTTCTCCAGACCCATTGGAAGCTCTAGACACACTCCAATATGGAGATGATTCTTGTAGATGCTCAGAACTGTAGATGAATTCAAAAGACTATATGGATAAGGCACAATTCAGTGAAAACATATTTATTATTTGAACAGAATACCTTTGATTGATTTAATGTAAATTTTATGTACAGTTTTTGTAGCTCTATCATATTGTCCTATCACATTTGGCTTGTGATTAGTTAAAATATTCAGACTTTTTCCACATGGTCGCATTTAAGCTGTGATTATATTTGTAAAACTGATTTTTTAAATCCATAGCATAAGTTTTTTATTTTTAACCAGTCCAGATCATTTTGAATTTTGCTTCTGTAATCAGTGGTATTAGTTCCTTGTTAGGTAAACTTATGCCATCTGAAAATTTTATAGACATCCTTTCAATCTCTTAATCTTAGTCACTAATGGAAATATTGTCCACCAAAAGGGCTAAGGACAAGCCATTAAATTCTTCTTTCATAATAATCCAGACCATATTTCAATAGTATTGATTAGTTGTTCAACTAGTTATAATCTACTGAATGATGCCATTATCCAGCATAAATGTCACCATTTTATCACAAGGTCATCATGCTTCAGTAAAATTAAAATATTCCATATTCCTGGCATTCTCTAGATCTACCAACTATTTATAAAAGAATATGTCAGCACCTTACTAAGAGAGTAAGAGGAGTGTCATTCAGGAGGAGAATCAATTCTAATTTACTTTGCTAATGACCAAGCAAGGTAAAGGGAACTGGCCTTAGGCATCTTCACCTAAATAAGAATTTGCTTCTGTGATCCCTAATCTCACATAAAGCCGAAGCCTTAAGTTAACATTCTCAGTCACGGAGTCCAGGCAAAAATCCATGGCATCTGGTGGAGAAGTAGAAGCAAAACACATCTGTCTCTGGGGGAACAGGTAGGAAACTCTCCTGCCTCCATTGCCACTTTTGGGTGAGGTTGGAAATATTCTATATCTTTATTGTGGTGCTGGTTATAAATTTGTCAAAATGCATCAAACTGTACATTTTAAAATGATGAATACTACTATATATAAAGTATACCTCAATAAAACTGACAAATAAAAGTATATTAAAATAAGAAGTTAATTTTCTAAAAATTAGAGATTAAGTATAAAGATGAGAACAAAGAACATGAAATCAATACTGCCTTTTAAAACAAGCTGAATTTTGAAATGGTAATAATTACCATTAAAATTTAGGTCTAGAAAGATTTCCTAAGGAACTTAAGTGGAGTAAAGTTACCTATAGAGCAGTTTTATTTGGATCATTGAAAATCTTATAATTTCCCTTCCAGAGTTTCTAACAATACCTTACAAATGAAGAATATATTTTCTTCCACATGCCATTAAAATATTTGCAATACTCCATTATTTATTACTCTTGATATATATGAAAAGCAGAAATGCACAAGACATTTTGTATTTACATCATAATAAAGTGAGAAATAAACAATAAAAGTTATGGTAAGGAAAACTACCCTTTGGAAATCAAACAATGCTATCCTAAATAATATTTCAATCAAAGAGGAATTAAAATCTATAATTAGAGACTAGGGAAATAATATAGAATGAAACATACTCTATCATTCTTATGGACACGGTCAAAGCTAAAATCAGTAAACAAAAAATCATAGCTATAAATGCTTTATTTAGAGAGAAAACATAGATTGAATAAGTCACGAATGAGAAGAAAAACAATAAAATAAAATCCAGAGAGAACAAAAATGGATTAATAGATATAAAAGTAGAAATGAATGAACTGAAGGACAGAAAGAACAGCAGAATGAATAGCTAAATCTAAGATTAGTTTGGCTGAAAAGACTAACAAAATACAAAACCTCTGGCAACTCAATTCTAGCATAATATTTTATAAAAATCACAGTATAATAATTTTAAAAAACCCTTACTTTTATGTTTGTTCACTTTTTGTCCTGGACGTAGTTCTGTTTTATTATTCACTTTCTTTTTTTTTTTTTTTTTTTTAAAGATTTTATTTATTTATTTTTTCCCCCAAAGCCCCAGTAGATAGTTGTGTGTCATAGCTGCACATCCTTCTAGTTGCTGTATGTGGGACGCCGCCTCAGCATGGCCGGAGAAGCAGCGCGCCGGTGGGAGCCCGGGATCCGAACTCGGGTCGCCAGCAGTGGAGCGCGCTCACTTAACCACCAAGCCACGGGGCCGGCCCCTATTATTCACTTTCTTAATCCTTGACTTTAATATTCTGTTTATTAATTTTAATGCTTTTTTTGAATCAGTAATTAATCCAAATCATCCCTACAAAAGATCAAAGGACAAAGTCCACAAGATCATGTTGATGGATCCAAAGGGCATTTGAAAAAAATTAAACATTTATTTCTGATAATAACTCTTCAAAAATAATAATTTTTTCTCAAATCAATCCAAAATCATAGTTATCAGTGAAATATTGAAACATCCCTGGATCACCTCACTTATTTAAATTCCTTTTAAAAAATTTTAGCCTATGCAGTAAGAACAGAAGATATAAATATTGAAAAGCATTGCCAAGCATCATTGTTTGCAGATGATGTGAATAAAAGTAAATTTTTGCAATATTAAGTCAGAAGGATACAAAAATAAGTTTTTTTGTGTGTGTGTGAGGAAGATCAGCCCTGAGCTAACATCCATGCCAATCCTCCTCTTTTTGCTGAGGAAGACTGGCCCTGGGCTAACATCCATTCCCATCTTCCTCTACTTTATATGAGAGGCCGCCACAGCATGGTCTCACAAGCGGTGCTTCCGTGCGTGCCTGGGATTGGAACCCTGGGCCACCAGCGGCTGAGCATGGGCACTTAATCGCTACGCCACCGGGGCTGGCCCCCCAAAATAAGTATTTTTAAAACGTGTATCTAAATGCTGGCAATAAGAAGTTAGGAAATATAATGGAAAAAAATCCCATTCTTATTATGCATATATGTAGTGCTTCTCAAGTTTTAATGTGCATACAAATCATCTGAGGGTCTTGTTAAAATGCAGATTCAGTAGGTTCGGAGTGGGGATCAAGATTTCACATTTCTAATGAGGTCCCAGGTGCTGCTGATCATACTTTGAGCAGTAACTTGTGTATATCTATATAGATATAGATATATACACACACACATACACCTATATGCACATACATTTATACATGTATATCCTCATGTATAATTTTAAAACTTAAGAATTAATAAGAAATTAGTAAAACTTCTATTTTTAAAAAGGTAAAAGGAAGGTTAAATTATTACTCGGAGATAGATATAAAAGAATATTTGAATGCAGAAGAGAAATGTCACATTCCTGGATGGGAAGACAATAGTATAAAAATGTCTATTCTTCTTAAAATTAATCTAATGCCTTTATTTTAACACCAGTGAAAACCACAAAATGCTGTTTTTTGCAACTTTAGAAAATGAAGATTATAAAGTTCATTAGGAAGAATAAATATGCCATATGAGATAAAGTTTTTCACAAAGAGGACATTAGGAAGTTATTTCCCTTCCAGAAATTAAAGTATATTTTAAAATGACAATAAATAAAACAGTTTGTTCCTGTCACAAAAACAGACAGATCAGAGGGTGTGGGAGCCAGCCCTGATGGCCTAGTTGTTAAAGTTCAGTACACTCTGCTTTGGCGGTCCGGGTTTTGTTCCCGGGTGTGGAACCACACCACTCGTCTGTCAGTAGCCATGCTGTGGTGGTGGCTCACATAGAAGAGCTAGAAGGACTCACAACTAAAATATACAACTATGTACTGGGGCTTTAGGGGGGCAAAAAAAGAGGGAGAGGTAGATTGGCAACAGATGTTAGCTCAGAGTGAATCTTTCCCAGCAAAAAATAAAAAAAGCAAGTGTTGGATACAAAGTCCAGCCATCAATCCAAATATGCATATGAACTTAGTATATAATAAAGGTGACATATCAGATCACTGAGAGAAGGAGAAATTATTTGACAAGTGAATTGAAACACTTTGAATAATCACCAAAATAGACATATTCTGGCCTCACAACATTACAAACTTAGGACTTAGTAGAACAAGCACACACACATGCATGCACACACAAGTTAAATTACATAAAATTTAATATAAAAGATAAGTTTAAAGCAGTCACTAATAGAAATCATAAGAAGCATAAGATATACCACAGATAACACACTGATAAAGAAAATAAACTGTATCTATTATAATATTTATTATTTTACATGATCCCATTCTCTTAGAATAGGGCTAGTCAAGCAAGTGAGCAATCATGGCCCATTACTAACACTACCTCCATTCTACTGACAAAAATTCAATGAATGACTTCCATTATTTAGCTATTCTGTCTAACATGAGTCCTGTTTTTTTACCTATCAGCATAGCTAAATCAGAGTTATTTCCTCTTGGATAAAATCAGACCAATCAGCACAGAGATCTTCTCTCTCTGATGATAATTGTAGGGGTGTTTGTTGCTCTCACTCCAGCTCCACTTGGAGTGTCCCTTTTGGTCACAGACTGCCTCCCACAGCTCCCCAAATGGCATCAAATGATAAATGACTAAGAACTTCTCAAAGGCTAAATCAACATTTCCTCTACAAGTTGTACACAATGTAAAACACATCTTTGAAAGGCTATGTCATTTTAGAAAGCATCAAATAAATTAATAAATATGTAAAAAACTAGGCTTCACAATCACCACTGGCATTTCCTTGCCAAATATCTCATAGGGCATGTTATAAGCACACAGTGACTGCTGCAATAATCATAAGAACCAAAAACAGTAAATTGCCAAATATCATATCTCATCCTGAATTTCTAAACATTCTTTTGTGATTATACCCCACCCCTCAGGGTAGACTGGTGGATCTTCTTCTGGTCCCTCTTCTGAAGCTGTGACTCACATGATTCAGCGCAGGGTAGTGTTATGGTTAAAAGAACCTAGCAATGGTGATTTCCAAACTCATGTCCTCTGCTTGTATTTCTTCAACACCATAAAAAAGACTTTTTTTTTTTTTTGGCTGAGGAAGATTCACCCTGAGCTAATATCTGTGCCAATCTTCCTCTATTTTATATGTGGCTCACCACCAGAGCATGGTTGCCAATGAGCGGTGTAGATATGCACCTGGGAACTGAACCAGGCCGCTGAAGCTGAGTGCACTGAACTTAGCCACTAGGCCACAGGGCCAGCCCCCAAAAGGACTTTTAATTACAAGCAATTTAAAAAAAAATCTGTCCTTTTATAAAATCACACTGAAAGAGTGTTTACCTCACCAACCCTCACTACCCACAATAATCTTCTCCTCCATCTACATCCAAAGCCACTTTGATGACTCTTCCTCTCCCCCTTCCCTCTCTTTTACTAAACCCTTCCCTCACTACTCCTCTTGCCCACCACACCCCATCCTTCTCTCCAGTCTAATCCATTTTTGTCAAAAGAACTTGTCTGGCAAAGCAAGATTCTTGGAGAATAGCCCAGCAAAACCGTGACACTACATCATGGGCAAAGAGATGTCAAAGGCTAGAAATACCCATTCAGTAAGGATTCTACCCCATCACATTTGTTGACATTTATTATAAATGCATAAGTGAATTAATAATTACAAAGTAAGAGGGGAGAATTAGCTATAATATGGAAGAAAAAGTTCTGGTCGGAGTCGAAAGACCCAGGCCTGTTCGTTTCACTCTGATCTACTTTTACAAGAGTACTTTTACAGGGATAAAATATATAAACATGCTTTGTAAACATACTCTTTTTATGAATTAATGTAAAATATTAGTAGTAGATATTAATAGTTCAATATTAGTATGGAATAAACTCATGCAATAGATTTTAAATTTCCAACATTTTAATCAGAAATCACCAACGGGAATAATGTGTGTTGTTGGGGTATTAATGTATTCACTTGTACAAATTATTAGTCATAGAATACAGTAAAACATCACTAACTCAGGCTTCTCTAATTCAGAAATCATCCTAGGAGAGGCAGCAAGGTATAATACAAAGTACTGTGGCTAGAGATGGGAAATACAATGAATTTGAAACAGCACTCCTACTAACTAGTTGTGTGTGATTTTAGAAAGATCGTTTAACCTCTCTGGATTCTGTTCACTTGTGTTCAAAGTGAGCTAAATTATTCAATCAATTCATCTCAGCATCATATAAGTCTGTGATTCTACATGGGCCAGACAGATGTTTCTTTTCTACTTTATTCTTTCCATAAGCAATGTTTCTGAGAAGGGAATTATTTTTGTCTGCATGATTTTCAATCTGGAGTTCATGAATAGCTTTAAAGGGCCACATGAATTCCCTAAATTTGGGCAACTATGTTTATGCACATTTTTCTGGACAGAGGTTCATAGCTTCTATCTGATTCTCAAAGAGCTCTGTAAACCTCTCAACAAAAGATTAAGAACCACTTACTTCAATAATAAACTAATTCCAAGTGATCCTCATCAGCTTGTAAAAGAAGGCTCACAAGAAGTTGCTAAATCATCCCATGTTGGTTCTGTAACATTTGTATCTCACATCAATAACAGAGCACACTCTGCTACTATAAGGTACATTTCAAACTTTCACTAACGACTGCCTCCTCATTTGGTGATGGGCCATGGACTATGTTCAGCTAGTTCAGCTCATTATCTTGAATGCCTTGAACAGTGCCTGGCTCTCAGTGAGCAAGGAAGGGGAATGTCTACCACTTTATCTCTGGGGGAAGAAGGCAACTGTGGAGTGATCATCTTCTCATCTGGGCTTGGATTGAGACTTCAGAACTCTACAAGGTGATGGAAGAATCAGCAAGTAAGGATAGATAGATATTCTTAGCCACAAGTCCAGCCTTGTAATTTCAATAACACAAAATGGAAACCCAAGTGAATAAGGGCCTTACCAAAAGTGGCGAGGTCAGGACTAGAGTCCTTAACAAGGGCTCCTCCCCTTCTACTACATTGTCCAGCTGGAGGAAGAAGCAGAACCTAACTATGAAGTGCAAATGAACGTGTCACCCAAATGCCAGTTCCCTTCTTTTAACTGAAATTCAGCAGCTAACAACCTCCTCCTTCATTACAGGAAGACATACGATAAATAACCTGCGATTTTTGCCTGATTTATTAACATAAGCAAATAAAATAGTGTCATATCTTATATGTAATATAAGTCGGATTCAAATTCTTTGTCATTGTCATATCTATAAAAGATATCCAGTGCTGTAAATAAAATTGCTTTTATCATGCAAACTTAGTTTTTCAATAATGCTTGTTTATTTGTCTTAACTGACAATTACAGGAAGAAAAGGGCTTCGTTCATTAGTATCTTTTAAAATATATTGTATATAAAATTGAATGCATGCTATTTCATTCCTATACACTTCTGGTAATTGACTTTTCAAACCTAATAACATTTGTGTTTATCTTGTTACAGGAGCATTGTTTTAAACCCAGCCTATTTCCGAAATCATCTTCGTCAGGCAACAGTGTTTAGATGTCTGGAGAGATATTCAGAAGCTGCCCGGTATGTTTGTTATAACTTTTGAGAAGATTTATTTCAAGTTAAATTAGTTTTATTCTCAGCTTCTGGTAATAGCATAATAGAACTTTCCATTTCTCTCATGGAGTATGATTTTACCAGAATTATTGTCTTATAAACGTCAAACCAACAATTATTGACTATCTTTTTCTTTAATTAAAGCCATTCTGTGTTCATAGCTCTTAGTAAAATTCAAACTTTCTAGCCATAAGGTCACTGATAAAGATGGGAAAACTTCCATGGAAGATTAGAAATGAACTTGAACTCTTGCTCTCAAGTACATTCCTGATCTTGGTTGTAATGACACAATTCTGTGCCTATCTCTTTTTTGAGTTCTGGAAATAAAATCCAACCACATAAAAAGGACCCTGAGAGCCCATTTCTAGAAAAGATGGCATCAGTTATAACACCAAGGGTTGTAAGAGGTGTCCTAAAGATTGCCTCTTGGACTCCAATACGTTTCATAAAAACCCAGTGAGGCAGCTCTTAATATTCTCATCCCCAGAACCTAAACTTATGGCAAAGAATTGCAAGAACTGTGCAGCAGCCTCAGTGCTACACTCGGAATTCCTTCTCACCTGTGACAACCAAGGCTTTTTCCTTCCTGGATCAAACTGATCATATCAGACTCCCCTTCCCTTTGATTAATTCTCTCGAAGAAAATTTTCCTCATCTCCCAATATATAGGTACCTGCTATTTCTTGATCATCCACTCTTCCACCCCAGGAATTTATCAAGAAAGTGTGGGTGGTTTTCACATTTACTCCAAACATAATTCCTAAGGAGAAATTCACAGTAATGGGGCCGGGGGACCTAGGTTGCAGGTGGCTGCTGTCTCTAGAACATTTTCAAATAACACTTTCTTGGAAAATGAAGTTTAAGGAATTTAAGTGGGTAATAAAATGGTTCCATAAAATTGATGCCGTGAGGTTGACATCAATTCCATTTGTACAAGATGGTCCTAGCAGTTACCTGAACTCAATTAAATGATGAATAAGGAAGGCAGAATTAATCCCAACTACCCTCACTTTGCAGTCAAACAATCAGTATGCCACAATATCTATTTACCTGTCCGCTAATGTCCACTTTTAAAAATTAAAATAGGTCTTCATCTATCAATCTCTTTTTTTGCAGTCCGTTTTTCCTTATGCTCTTTCTCCAACATGTTTTAGCTTACATATTCACATATGACTTCTTCCTACTTTTCATTCTCTGCTGAGTTGTCCCTGTGGCTTACTTTCTGCCCACACAGTTTTCCTAACTATGTGAATGAGAGGGAATTTAAAAGATGATAGTAAGCTTCCTTCTGTCTCACGCTTTTTAAAGGTCACTAGTTACAATTGAAGATAATAGATTCAGTATAAACAGATAGTTATCTCTAAAATAGCTTTCCTTAAGAGATGGTTTATTAATTGTCTTCTGAATCTAATCAAAAGATAATAGGAGAAGGCTAGAAGCAACGTCAGAACTAGATTGCAAGGAGTAAAAAGCTGCTAGTGGTGTTTTGGAATCAGCTTGCACAGACTCTAGAAAGCTGATTGTTAAATATTCAGGAATTTGGGGACAGCTAGTTGTTAAACTGCAGGAGAAGTTAGCAATGCTGGGAGAGTTTACACTATGGAAATGGCAAATGTGGCAAATCTAGGTTTTTTGGGTTTGGGGGAGAGACAGAAGACTGGTATATCGTTGACTATAACTTAATTGTATCAAGCATAACTGTTTGAGTTCAAGTGGTGATGACAACTCCTTATGGGTCCTAAAACAAACAAGTAAACAATGATAACTTGAAAATTAGGATATTGTCAGTGTTTGCCATGTAAAATTGGCACTGAATATCCATTGTCCTTGGCGTGTATATCTCTGCAGTAAAGTAAGTATATCTGTTTAATATCGTTTGATGATTGGCCTGAGAGGGCTCCTTGAGAAAGTTTCTGGTAATTGTTGGTTACGCTGGTGTGGACTTTCAGCAGAAAAGCAGATACAATTACTTTCAGATACAAGTATTTTTCATCTTGGTTTCCTTGGCTATTATGTACATCTTCAACATACGGTATCAGTCATCCTTTTTTTCACTCCAAGGGAAAGAATGCAATGAATCGTGAACATGAATATCTTAGTGTCTCTTGGCTATTAGATTTCTAATGTAAAACAATAAATACAAATCAATATATAAAGCATTGATGTTTATCAATCAATTTCTTAGAGATTTGGGTAGTTTGGTTCAGGCCTCTTACGAGCACATTGTATTAAAACTCATTGGAAAAGTCAACACTTCAAGGTTATTTTCTTTTGGATGCCAACTAGTCATGTTTCTGAGATTGAGAGGCACCTACCACATACAAAAGAATGCCATTACTATGTGACTTAGGAAGTCTTAAAACCATGATCCCCAGTGAAATGGATCATCTCCTATCTGATCCAAGAAAGAATATATGTAATCAGTGCCTGGATATCGGGCTGTCTAAGGTTTCCCGAGCCTAACTAGCTCTACCCAGGAAGGAATTCCTAGTGAATAGGCCAGAAAAGAGTCTCAGGACAGCCTCATAAAAGCCCAGATTCTCAACCAGAGGCTAGAGGAAATGCTACTCCCTGTGATGGAATGGAAGGTATCAGCCCAGTTTACAGCAATGGACAGGTCCTTTTATTTTATGGGTCAATATCTTTTCAGTAACATCCTACCCGAAGAAAGAGCAAGAATATATAGATGGTAGAAAACTGAATAAAAATAAGAATATTTTATTTGATTTGGGCTCTGCAGGGATGCTAGTTATCCTTGAGGAGACAATTGGCAATGGTTAAATTGGTGAAATCATATTTTCAGACCACAAATCTAAATTGAGATTGCTGTAACCCCCCAAGACACAGCCAATCTGTGAGGCCTTACCTGAAATAGCAAGTAGCCTCTCTCTTTAACATCTCTCTGTTTCTATGCATATAAAAGTACACGTGTTGAAGTAGAATGTCCTTGGTCAAATCTGTCCCTCCTCCCCAACACTCACACTTACACACACACACACACACACACACATCATTTGGCCTACCTTCATAAGAAAGATGATAAGACAAGAAAAAATATGCAGAGATGTGAAACAAACAAAAGTCAACACTGACTACTTTGTGAAGAGAACTAATAACTCTTGATAATGTGAATGTCATGATGTCTTTCATCTCTGTGTGCTCATTGACTAGCACAGGGCTTGGCACATCCCAAGCACCAGTTCGGGGTTTGAAAATTAAATTAGATAGTTTTTGAGTATATGGTTAAAAACCATTTAGCTGCATCAATAAGGAGGTAATACATGAAATTGTTAGTACAACCCTGATTGAAAGATAAATATGAGAGTGTGCACACAGTAAAGTCAGGTGATAGTATCATCCCTCCTATAGTGGAGATCCATAAGGCAAAAAATAGATGACATTGTGCAGAATCTCTAGTTAAGACCACACTGTATAAGAGGAAGCAAACTGAAGGTAACACTAAAGGAGAAAGCACAACAAGGCCTCTTTCTCCATCACTGAGGAAGAATGAGCTGTGTATTTCTATATACATGAACTAGACAGGGTTATGCTAGAGCAGAAATAACACATTCAAATGCTTACAAAGCCCAAGCAGATGGTGTGCGAAGGAGGCCAATTATAAGATTAAAGGATATTGTTTGAACTACAGAAAACTGGAGATCACTAACTAGAGTGACCATATAACTTATCTTTCAAATTGGGCACTTGTGATAGTAAAAGTGGGCACTATTAAGGATTATACCAGGAAAACAGGAATAAACCAAGACTGATATGAGCACATTGGCTACATGGTCACCCTACCACTGGCCCTTCCAAAGGGAGTGGCCATATTCAAGTCCAGCTAGTGTTGCTGTATAGGAATGTAGGTTCAGTGTTGCAGATTTGTGGGTCTTCAAGAAATATTATAATAATTCAGAGCTTTCCAAGAAATTCTTTTACTTTTAAATTTTGGCAATTTCAAGTTTTTCAAACACAGTGTCTTAAGACTTAAGAAAACTGAAGAAGTCCCATGCATCAAAATGTAATTCACTGAAGAATCAATTTGCCAAATGACCAACTAGCAGAATTCACCAAATTTAAAGTTACTAAAAACTTATTTTAAGAAATAATCTTATTGAATAATTAATATGAATACATTTTCTTATGTACATATTCTTTATGAATACATTCAGCAAATTTTTTTTTTTTTAGTTTTGGAGAATTTTCCATTTTTCAAAAGCTAAAGCCATGGAATGGCTTATTATGAATGTATTCTTCTTGTGTGTATGATTATTACTCTACTGTTCTTGAATATATTCTATGACTGTTTTCTCATGTATATAACCAAAATTTTAATTTGGAAGTTTAACAGTTTATACTGATTTCTTTCTCATATTTTAGAAGTCATTTTTGATTTTTAACATTGTATCATTTTTAGGATTCTTTCCCCAATTTTTGGAGAGTGACCAAATTTACCTATTTGATAAAACGTATTTTTAACTATTTATAACAATTAATATTTAATGGGACAATTTTGTTTTTTGTTTTTTTTTTTTGGTGAGGAAGACCAGCCCTGAGCTAACATCCATGCTGATCCTCTTCTTTTTGCTGAGGAAGACTGGCCCTGAGCTAATATCCGGCCCATCTTCCTCCATTTTACGTGGGACACCACCACAGCATGGCCTGACAAGCAGTGCGTAGGTGCGCACCAGGGATCCGAACCGGGGCCGCCAGCAGCGGAACACGTGAACTTAACCTCTATGCCATGGGGCCGGCCCCAATGAGATGATTTTAACAGCATTCTACTGTATCTCCTGAAGCTACAGAAGGCGAAGATAGAGAAATGGACAGTAAACAACACAGCACAGTCTGGGCTGTGGATCCCACAGATGGGAGACTGAAGAACAGAGAGGAACTGGAGGCCCCAGAACCATGGAGTTCTGGCTCCCTTCAAATTCATCTGTAGGATTGCTGTAAATTTTCTAAAGAGTTAAATAGACTAAGTTTAGTAAATAAATATATTTATAAATTTGACAAATTGGTCATTTGACAAACTCATCATTTGATGAATTGACCTAGAGCCCACAGAAGCCTGTGGACCACAGCATCAGATCTGAAGCCTGGATCAAGTGCTCTCTTCCAGCTCTAAATGAATACTGGGGTTTAATCTCTCCAGGGAAAAAGCTGAGCCTCCTCCTACCAGCATGAGGATTCCTTCCCATGTCAAATTTTGTGCTAGGCAACTTGGGGGAAGATTTTAGTTGAAAACGAGCAATCCACTGTTAGAAAAAGATGGTATTTTAAGAGCTCAATAGCTTTAGCTAATTTACTTTCTCCAACAAATCTGGTCTGTTCTACCTGTTATTTTGTAATATTATTATTTAATACTATATAATATATGCAATATTGCAAGAAATAGATTAAATAATAAAATAAGTTGTCTAAAATTTTCTTATCTTTGTCTAAAGTACTGCCGTAAATGACACACTGGATTTCAGAGCTATTTTATATTACATGTGCCTTTTAGGATTAAAAAAACAAATTGGTGAGATGCCACCAAGTTGTATCAGTCTGCTTGTTGCTGCACTAGGAATTTTCTCCCTCATGCTAATTCCCCACTTTTTGTCTCTCACTCTTGACCTCTGACAGTGTCTTTTAGTTTACTCCTATTTTACCATTTTGGCTGCTTTCCACTCTCATCCTCCTTCTCTGCGCTTGCCTCTTGTTTCACGCCTCTTACCTCTTTCTGAAAAGTTTCTCCCTTCCTTGTGAGTATCCCCTTCCTTCTAGTCACTAATAAGCCATCTCAATGCATCTCATCCAGTCTGTAAGACTTAGCTCTCCTTGGTGATCACGACTGTTATAACTGATCAGCGATTACACTTGCTTTATCTTATATTTTATACTCTAAGTTAGAGACAAATTAGGATATTGGAATTTTCTGGAAATCTTCTCTCTGGATAAGTGTACAATGAACACCTCAAACACTAAATCCCTTGAAAAACAGATTCTTTTAGAAATGAATGATCAGCCATGCCTAAGGTGTGACACATTAGAGTATCAATTTTTGAATGAGAATTAGTATAAACGCTTAGGGTCGGAACTCCATATGATCATCAGGACGTCCCAGGGTTGTTCTTTTGCCAGGTAGTATGTTTCTCTTAAGCCAAATCAAAACATAACACTTCAAGATGCATTGATTCATGGCTATCCTCAGTGACAAGCCAGATAGTAGAGGTTAGTAGACATGGGAGTAGGTAGGTTTCTTGAGACCCAGCAGGGGACTTGGGGGTTGGTTTTGTAGTCATTGTTGGCTTCTTATGAAAGTTGATCCTACCGGAAATTGGAAATAATGCATATATAACTCACAGTCTGCCAAAACAAACAAGATATCCAAAAAGAAACTGAAGTATTCATTCAGAGATCTGGTAACACAAAACAGTGGTGCTGCTACAGATAAGCAGTCACTCAGGAGGAGGACTACAGCAGCGAGCAGGAAGAAACTGGGTCAGCTTTTTTGGTGTCATGAACTCTATGATTTTAAATGAGATTATTATGTATCCTTCAAGGAAGGAGAATATACTGACAGGTAGACTCGAGACAAGTGATTCTGAAGAGATGATAGTAGTGTTGAGAGTTTATTTTAACAGTTCTGATTCAACTGAAAGTGTAAAACCCATTCATTCACCATGCAAGATGCTAAAAATACATCACGGATTTTTTTGGTTAAAATAAGTTCTCATTTATGCCTACAAAACAGATTCAATGAAGACTGTAGGCTAATTTTTATTCTTAAACTGGCCATCTGCCTGAAAGGCTTTCTTCCTCTTTATTGGAGCTAGTTCACCATTGCCAGAATAGCTTGACTGTGGTCTGACATTAGTCAGTCATACATAACAAGGGTTATATGTTGGAAGATGAACATGATCATTCCACCATTAAGTGACCTTCCTTTTTCTTAGATATAACAAAGCTGTATGAACCCTAACCATTGTAAAAATGTTGCTTCTTGGTGTGTGATTTCTAAAACTGACATTAATAAAGAAACATCTAGTCATTTCACATGGCTTAGGTTAAATATCTAGCTATAAGACTTCAACACATCCAGTTTTTATGTATGTAAGGTGTAGTGTTTGTGACTTCTAGGAAAAAAGTGAAGGTTAAAATATACTAGAGCTTCAAGTTTCTAGCCATGTCTTATGTCTTAAGGATTTAAAATTTCAGAGTTGTAAATGTCTAATTTTATAACAAAAATATTAACTTTAAGGCTGTAATGACATCAGGTGGCTAAAAAGTAATTCTGTTGCCTTAAGAAAAGTTGACCCTTTTGGATGTGATCCAAGTTGTAAGTAAATTATTGCAAGGATACATAATCTTACATAAATACAGGAAAAAATTATTTAACTGAGGCTGTTAAAAACAACATCCAAAAATTCATTAGAGAAAAACAAACATTGATTGACCTTGTGAATTCCTCCATCTTGCTGATGTTTATCATGATAATTTTTTGTCCCTTTTCTCTTTTGGATAATGTGCTGCGTATTTGCACTACCTCTAAACATTTCTAAAATAATTTAGAAATGCACAGTTCTAAATGGACTGTGTGCTTTCTGCAAATATTGGTCTAGAAAACTTGTGGCAGAGTACAGAGAAAGACTTTTATCTTTACTATAGATACAACCTTGCATCTTAAAAAAAGTGGGTAAAGCAATGAAGAATACATAAGAGAAAATGCAGAAAAGCCCTAGGATGTCACATTTTAAGTGTGAAGAAATAAGTATCTTCTCTTCCCTCCTTTCTTTCCTTCAATCAGCTGTCCACCCAATTCCACATTTTCTACAATAATAGAATATAGAAAACCAATTAAACAAAAAAGCTTAATCCAAAGGAGCTGAAGTTCAATTCTGAGAGTTCTGTGCTGTTTTCTAATACCTAAGCGTTGCCAAGTGAATTAGAGTTTAGTCTGCAGATGCTAAAATTATGACAAATGGATCGAAACCTCCATGTTTTTAATCCATAAATTGGAGGTAATAATAGCATCTATGTCACAGAAGTTATTATGAGGATTAATGAGACAATTTATATAGTGTACTTAGCACAGTACTTGGCACATCATAAACTCTCAGTAAAAAATGAGCTATTGTCATTGTTTTTGTTATTGTTGACAATTAGAACTCCTCGAAGATAGATGAAGCTACCTCAAGAAAGGAGTTTCTCAACATTGAAACCAGAATTTGTTAAGCAATGATTTAGCTGAGTGCACTACAAGAGGCAAGACTGCACCATAAGACTACTAGATTCTGTCTCACTCGGAGAGTCAATGCTTCCGTGTTTTTGGAAAGCCCAGTGTTAACATAGGGACTGAAGGGCAAGAATCTGATTAGTTTAAGGTGTTAAAAGGGACAAGATTCTGACTTTTTACAAAAATTCTGTGTATGAATATATCATGAATTTTAGCATCCTATTTTATTCTGAGTGATATTCCAATTATTCCTGAAGGGAGTTAAGAGTGTGAGGTCCCCCTAGATGGGCAAGTGGAACTTCAAATTACATAGAGAAAGAGAAGAGTTCAGGTCACCTGGTCTTGACTCCAATTCTCTCTTTTTTCCTTTCCTCAAAAATAGCAAAACCCTGACAAAAGATTAGGTTGGAAATCCTAACAACACACTGCCAGAAACACTGAAATTTTTCATCCTTTTTTTTTTTCATACTGGCGTTGGTTCATCACACTATTATGCACATAAATTAATCTTGATGCCACTAATTGTGAAAATTGCTTATAAGTCAAAAGTTCTATTTCTGTCTCTGTCTGCTAAAGATGAAACATTGCACTAGAGAATTATAGTCAAGCCAGAGAGACCTGTGTTCAACTCCCAGGGCTGCAAATGACTAGGTATGTGTGACCTTGGGCAAGTTAATTAAGTAAGCTCTTTGAGTTTCAATTTCCTCAGCCATAAAATGGAGATAATAATACTGCTTTACAAAGTAAGCATAAGGATTAAATGAAATAATGAACATAAAACTCTAAATTCAGTGCCTGGCACATAGTAAGCCCTCAATTAATTATTGCTACTACTGCTGTTATTGTTGATGTTGTTGCAAGCTTTGAAGAATGATATTTAAAGCCCTAATACATTCACTCTGAATTAATTCTGTTGAGTGAAACTTTGGTATAAAAATTGTATTCCTGAACTACCACCTCAATTTTATCTCAATTTTAGCAGCCATCAACTACGACCTCCTGCTCCTTGCCAAACTTTATGTCAGATGTTTCATCTTTGTTCCTCACAACTCTGCAAAGAAGTTATATTCTGCGTTTTGTAAGTGAGGCAGCTTAAGCTAGAGTTTGAAGGACGTGTTAAAGATCATACCATTGATAAGTAGCAAAACTGGAATTTGACCTTAATTTTATCATCAAGACCCGGACTCCTGCACAAAAGGATGCACTCAGTATTGTCAGACTTTGTATTTGCCATTTGGGTGAGTTTGAAATGATATTACCTTGTTGTGGTTTACATTTTCACTCTTTTTATTACTAATGAGCCTGTGAATTTTTAGTATTTTTATTAGCCAATCATGTTTCCTCTTCTGTGAAATGCTCATTTGTGTATTTATCTTTTGCTAATTTCCTATTAGATTATTTGTCTTTTTATTATTGAATCTTAGGATTCTTTATATTTTCTGGGTACTAGTAATTTTTGGTAATATGTGTTGCAAGTAATTTCTTCCAATTTATGGTTTATATAATCGTACTCCCCATGTATCTTTTGATAAAAAAAATAAGCCTAAAGACTTAGTTTTAGTGTAGTTAAATGTAGTCAAATTCCTTTATGATTTGCACTGTTTGAGTTTTAAGAAATACTTTCCTATCCCAAGCTCATGAAGATAACTTCCTATAATGTCTTCAAAAATTTTAAAGTTTTCCCTTTGCCTTTAAAGTTTTGACCCAATGATAATTGATTTTCATATACAGTGTGAGGTAGGAATCTATTATCATGTTTTTCCCTCAATGGATAGCTGGTTATCTTGACATCATCTTATTAAATCCTTTTGCTATTGATCTTCAATGTTGGCTCTGTCTATATCCGTTTTCCATATATGAGTATGTTGATTCCTGGTCTCTATTCTATTCATTCATCTATTTGTCTGTTGCATTGCCAAAACCACACTATTCTATATAGGATGGTTTTATAATATGTCTTGATATCTGGCAAAGCCAACCTCCCTAAGTGATTCTTTTCCAAGAAAGTCTTGTCTATTCTTGGCCATTTGCTCTTCCACATGAACTGCAGAAAGTGTGAATTTGAATTCCAAGCCAAGATAGCATAGGTTCTGGTTAGGAATTCCCAAGGAAGACTTTCTTACTTTTTCTTTTGCTCCACCAGGATCCAAGGCCAAGTCTGGCATGTAGTTCCACTAATTTGCTCTGTTAGGGTTTCTCCTAATTCTGCCATTCAACGTGTTATCTCTCAAGGAAATCTTTATGTGGGTGGTCTTCCACTCAATCTTCAGTCTGCTCAGGCCTCAGGCTTTGTCTCCTTTTCCCCATGCACGTGTCCTTTTAAAAGACAGTTACTAGACCAGGAAATATTAACAGATATCCTCAGGAAAAACACCAACTTAGTGCTTGCTTACCAAGCTCTCTTTACTTATATAACACTACCCAAACATTTTTTTTAAAAAATGCTTATTTGACACAAAGACACTCCCAATTACCAGAGCTGAAACAATTTGAGTAACAAAGTTGATATTGATAGTATCAAATTATAACCCATAGAATTAAATGAACATCCATATCTATAAGTTCCTACTAATATAAAAATAATTGAAGAAATAAATATATAGGAAACAAAGAAAAACTCTTTCTTGCAGAAGAATACCAATTAATAAATGTAGAAAGAATGGGAGAAAATCAATATAAGCAAACACCACAGAAATAATTGTTGCAGGCAAGATCCACTAAAGGACTCTCAGTTTCCAGTCCAACATATAAGGAGCTTAGAAGTCACTACTCCATCCTAACAACAAGTAAATAGCTAAACAAACTGAAAAATCAACAACTTTTCTTAGATCTGTAAGAGAAGTGAGGTCACAGGGTAAACCAGCTGTCCCAAAATTAGAGAGACAGACAGACAGATACAGAGAATCACAACTTACTGGAGGAGAAATCTCTGATCAAAAACCTCCATGGGAACCAGTGCTGGAGTAGAAAAACCTGAACTATAATTGACAAATTGCTGGAGGCTCAATGTGGGCAACTCTGAGAGCTAAAAATTCCAGGGGGATTCAGTCATAGGGAGGCCTCTACACTTTTGTGAATTTTACCTCCAGGACCTGTGCCAGGTCCTCACAGTGAATATGGGAGAAGATTCCCCTCACACTTCCAGCAGGGGGAGGGGAAAAGGAACCATTTCGAAATATGTAAGAGCATTCTGCTCTTCTTAACAGGGCCTACCTTTAAGACAAACTATTTTCCTGGAGCCTAACATACCTGGAGGAGTGGAAATACCCAACTCTAATCTCCTCTAGCCACTTTGTCACACCTAAGGGAGGTGGACTGAGAAGCACTGTGAAGTTCACAGTCCAGGGATACAGACTTACCTGATGTAAATCATAGGACTTCAGAATGCTTCCCCTCTCCTCACACCTTACCACCACGTTACTAAAAGCCTATTTACTGCAGTTCCTTCTACCCAGTACATCATGTCCACCTTTCAATATAAAGTTACAAAGCATACTAAAAGGCAAAAAAACCCACAGTCTGAAGAGACTGAAAAAGCATCAGAACCAGAATCATATGTGGCAAGAATGTTGGAATTATCAGAACAGGAACTTTTTAAAACTATAATTAATATGCTAAGGCTTTTAATAGAAAAAATAGACAACATGCAAGAATAGACAGATAATGTAAGCAGAGAGACAAAAATTCTTGGAAAAAAAGAAAAGAAACACTAGAGATCAAAAACACTGCAATAGAAATGAAGATTGCCTTTGATGGGCTCATTGGTAGAATAGACATGGCTGCATACAGAATCTCTGAGCTTGACGATATGCCAATGGAAACTTCCAAAACTGAAAAGCAAGGATAAAAAGGACTGGCAAAAAAAACCAGAAAAGAATATCCAAGAACTCTGGGACAACTACAAAAGGTATAACATACATGTAATGGGAATACCAGAAGGAGAAGAAAGAGAGAAAGGAACAGAAGCAATATTTGAAGCAATGACTGAGAATTTCCAAATATTAATGTCAGACACCAAAACACAGATTCAGGAAGCTCAGAAAACACCAAACAGGATAAATGCCAAAAAACTACACCTTGGCATATCAACTTTCAATTACAGAAAATCAAAGATAAAAAAAAAAAAATCCTGAAAAAACACAGGAAAAAAATTTTACATATAGAGGAGCAAAGATAAGAATTACATCCAACTTCTCCTCAAAAACCATGCAAGCAAGAAGAGCGTAGATGAAATATTTAAAGTGCTGAGAGAAAAAAATCACCAACCTAGAATTCTGTACCTTGCAAAAGTATCTTCAAAAGTGAAGGAAAAGTAAAAACTTTCTCAGACAAACAAAAATTGAGGGAATTTGTTGCCAGTAGATCTGCCTTGCAAGAAATGTTAAAAGAAGTTCTTCAGAGAGAAGGAAAATGATATAGGTCAGAAACTCAGATCTACATAAGGAAAGGGAGAGCATGAAAGAATAAATAAGTGAAGATAAAATAAAAACTTTTATTTTTCTTATTTTTAATTGATCTGAGGGAACAGTTTGTTCAAAATAATAATAGCAACAATATATTCAAATATGTATGCTTATGGATATGTATATAGGCACTTATATATGCTTTTGGATAAGTGAAATGAATGACAGCAATGATACAAGGGATGAGAGGGAAGAATTTGGAATATTTTGTTATTTTAAGGTATTTTCACAATCTGTGAATGGTATAGTGTTATTTGAAAGAGTACTTGGATTAGTTGTAAATGTATATTGCAAACTCTAGGACAACCACTAAAAAAAATTTTTAAAGAAGTATAATTGATATGCTAAGAAGGGAGAGAAAATTGAATCATATCAAATGCTCAAACAAAAACACAAAAGGCACAAAAAATGTGGAAGACAAAAATAGGAACAATGGCAACAAATAGAAAACAGTAACAATATGGTAGCTATTAATCCAATTATATCAATAATCATTTCAAATATCAATGGTTTAAATATACCAATAAAAGACAGAGATTGTCAGAGTGGATCAAAGAATAATACCCAACTATATTCTGTCTACAAGAAACTCAATTTAAATATAAAGGCACATACAGATTAAAAGTAAAGAGATAGAGGAAGACGTAACCATGCTAACACTAATCAAAAGTATGACAGTATGCAATGAGAAGGACTCCACATCACATCTATAGTATTCTTGCCTGGAATGCGTAATTTCAATCTAATCATGAGAAAACATCAGACAAACTCAATTTGAGAGGCATTCTACATAATTACCGGTCAATACTCATTAAAAATGTCAAGGCCATGAAAGACAAGGAAAGAATAAGGAAATGTCATGGAGGATACTAAGGAAACACAACTAAATGTATTGCAGGATCCTTGATTGGATCCTGGAACAGAAAAAGAGCATGAAGGGAAAAACGTGTGATTTGTGAAATCTGGAAAAGTCTGTAGTTTAGTTGATAGTAATGTACCAATATTAATGTCTTGGTTTTATTCTTTGTACTGTGGTTATGTAAGTAGTTAAAATTAGAGGAAGCTAGTGGGAGCTGGGTGGAAGGATATACGTTAACTCTGCACTGTTTTTGCAACTTTTCTGAAAATTTAAAATTCTTTCCAAATAAAAAATTTTTAAATAACACTTGTTTGTTATGTTTGTTTTTATTCCATCTTGTTTAAGAGTATCAGCTGTTCTGGGTATGGTTTTTCTGATCATCTTCTCCACCATGTTCCCAAATTTGAAAGCCAAGACTTAACATTTTAAAGACATTTTTATCATCTCTTTCTCAGCCTATTTTGGGATATCCTTTGCCTGCTATAATTTAAGAACATGTTCCTTTTCTACATATTATATCTCCTACAGATTCCATCTTAATTTTAGTGTCTGAAGCTTATTCTGTTATTCTTTCACATTCTTCTTTAATTACCTCAATCATAACATCCAGTGCTAACTCCATTAGAATTGGGGCTAGACATTCAGGATCAGCAATCCAGCTTTATTACTTACAGTTGTGTTGGCCTTGGCAAGACCTTTAGCTTCTGGGGAATGGGAATAATCATAATGGCGGTACCTAGTCTCATCTCTCCAAAAGTTGCTATGATAATCAACTCCCTCCTTTTTCCTGGATTCTCTGACATCATACTCTCTGGATTTTTTCCTACCTCTCTGAATTTTCCTTCCCAATCTCTTATTTCTCAACCTACTGCTTAAAAATCAGTATTTCTAAAGTATTTGCATCTGCTTTACTCTTTTTTTCAATTGTGTGATTACTTTTCCTTGGCCATTAAATCCCCTCTCCTGGCTTCAACTAATCAATATACTAATGACTCCCAAATTTATGCTTGCTTTCTCAAATCCTGCCTCCAACCTCCACATTTATATATTCAAGCACCTTCTGGATATCCCCATTTGGCTGATTTATAAGTGTCTCAATCAAAACATGTTCTAAACTGAGCTCTTTATTGCTCTCAAAAATGTTAACTCTCCAATATCTTAATTGTATAACTTAAGGGATTGATTAATTAAATAGTGAAAATACCCAGGGACTACAATGCAATCATTTTTATTAATAGGCAGATAAATATTTACTAATATGGAAGATATCCTCATCATATTGTTCATTTTTAAAAGCAGGTTAAAAAACAATATATGTAGTATGCTTTATTTACAGAAAAAATTTGAACACATGTCTCTCCAGGCTAATTACTTTAAATGGCTCTCCATAATCTGCAAAATAAATCCTGACAAAAAAATTAAAAGGTCTCTTATAATTAAGATCCTGTTCGTCTCTCTGGCCTCCTCTCCATACACACACGTACACACTATTCAATACTAAACTACTACCCAAGCACAGCATGCTATTTCGTGCTTGCACATATTTGCATATTCCATCTTCTCTGCTCAGAATAGCTTTTCCCTCTTTGGTCAATTCTTATGCCTTTCTTGGGGCCCACCTCCTTGGGAAGGTTTCCCTGACTCCATTTTCTCCCAATAGGATTGCTCTTTTTTCTGTACTACTTCTATGCCTTGTCTTTGCAGCTACTGGCTCATATACTATGTTACAATTATTTCCTTAAATGTCAATTTATCTTAAAAGACCATGGGTTTCTGGAAGATGGAGAACTGACCAATCCACCATTTTTACCTTCACTACCTATATTCATGACTCAATCACACTCGTCACAATATAAATATTTGTGGAACTGAAATTAGAATGCATATGAAAACACATAATATATCACAGATAGAGTGTTCTGAAATGAAAGATAGTATTATTGCTGTTTAAATTCATACTATGACATTTTAAGTCAGCATTATAAAGAACAAATTCTTCAAAAAGGGGCTTCTTACCTAGATTAACATAATCTGGGTGTCAAAATCTTGAATCTAATAGTAAAGTAGGTAAGATCTCCTTAGACCAGGTGTCTATATAAAAAAATACAGAATAAAAAAAAGAAAATTTTTCTAAAATTTTATAAAAGACAACAAAAGAACTTATTGGGAATAATGTGGCCCAAATTCTGTAATGAAAACTTTACGTTTTTACTGTGTATCTTACATGACTTGAATTTTCCCAAGTCTTATCAACCTGCGAACACAAATCCAACGATAATAATGGCAACAACCCAATATACTGGCTTATAGCCCCACAGGACTTCATCTCTCCCCCATCTAACTTGGGATTCCTGAGGGCTGACTCACCACACTCCAGAAAAGGATGGAGTGGAATAGCATAATATAAAGAGGTTAGTTTTTAATGTCAGCATCTAGGGCAAAAAAAAATAAAACAGGTAAAATCAGAAATATCCTTAGAAGTCATTTGTATCGTCCACTATCACCGTGTGCATGGTTTTGTGTATACAACCTATGTACAAATGTGCTCACAAAAATTTAATGTTTTTTATAATATTCAGTATACAATTCCATTGGGATAATATATTCAGAAACTGTCACTCAAGGATTTCTCTGCTTGAAATACTCCAGCCAGTTAATGAAGGTTCTGTTGTGTTGACACTTCCTGTACATCTTCCATCGATGACTTTATCAGTCTATCTAACTCTTCCTTAGCCCTCGATTAATTATTGAAGTTCTTCCTATATGACCTGGAGGACCACCCACTTGCCTGGCAGATGTTTGCTTTCTTTGCCACTGATTAGGGAAACCCTTAACATCTTTCTCACATTTTTAAAATAGGTTTAAAACTTGAAATGATTATTGCTGATTTGACTGACTCCATTCATTGCCTGTGGGCTTAAGCTTATTAAATAAAATGGCAAGCTGGCACTGGGCACTATTTAAATTTCCATATTTCATTTGTTTTTTCATCAATATTTTGGAATCCAACTAGGTTAAATGCATGCATTATGTGACCTGGCTGTTACTGAGGTTTCATATCAGTCTTCAGTCTCCAGGTTCCTCACCATGAAACTGGAAACAAGCCCCAACCCCAGGGCTAAGGGAATTCCCTCTCTGCTAGTGTAGTCTGGATACTCTCTTAGGGATTCCATAGCATTCTTTTTCCTAGATTTGTTATGTTTTAAGTGTGATTGCCCAAAAGAGTATCTTTGAGTGATGAGTCTCTATCAATTGATTTCTGTGAAAGATTTTGCTTTCCTCAAATAAGTTCTGTAAAATCCTGGCCAAGGCAGTAGATTCCTAAATCCCTGCCTCTCCCAGGGGTACAAATGACTGCATTGTGTCTTGAAGGAGGCAAGCCTCAGCCCTTTGATGGGAAGAGTCCTTTCCTGAATCAGGAAGAGCCGAAATGGATCCCATTTGTACAGGGCCTTGAGACTTCCTGGTCTCACCTTTGATCATCCCTAGGGCAATAGAAGCAGCTCAGAAGTACATTAACAGGCTTACTATTAAATCTCTTCTAGCCCGAATCAAGTGGATTATATGAATGCAATAAGAAGCAGGGTCTCCCCTACACTCACCATGAATTTTTATCCTTATAATGTGTCTAGCGCCACTCAACCTCACTCCCCCCACCAACCCTACACACACGCTAGAACTCCACAACTTCCTTCAAGGGATACGCTTATTCTTTTCAGGTTTTCAGAAAATTTGGAGGCTTTTGCTGCAGTCTACTCTTCTGTAAACTTGTATGTTTGTTTTTTAGTGCCCACAGAGCTGTTTCTTTCTTTCCTTGAAAACAATTTACATGAAAAAATACTTGCCAGCTGTTACTGCTTTCCAAAATTATTTATTTGTATTTTAATTTATAAATATGCTACCAATACTTAACACCTCTGGGCACATTTGAAAAATTAAAAACACAATTAAAAAAAAATAAGACAAACATCATGCAAACTGTGGTTTAGGAAAAAAAAAAAGCATTATCTCTGCCTACATTAAACCCCCTTCAAGCAAACATCTAAATAAACAGACGGATATTGTACTGTGCCCCAAAAGAAATATAAAAGTTTCCTAAAATCATTACCATGAACCAGTTCAAGGATGCAAAAGCTTCTCCTAAGAGTGAAAGGGGGATTGCCTTGTAAATTCAACAATTGTAGTGCTAGAATCCAGTGTCGGGCTTCTAGGATCTTCCATGTATTCTGTCCCAAAAGCTCAATAATATGAAAGCTACTTGTAACAGGCACATAGTAAGTGCTCAATAAATAAGTAAATAAATAGTTGTTTGCTTTTAATTTGCATTTCATTTTAATTCCAAACTCCATAGCTTTCCTTATGCTGTTCATATCTGGAATGTCTCATTGTTTTTTTTCCTACAATCCTGCTTGTGTTCTCTTTTCATCTAAGGAAGTATATGGAAATTTTACTTTATGTTAGTGTAGTTGTTTGTGTATGTTTGATAATGTGTGAAGTAGCAAAAAATACATCTAAATGTCTATTAGCCAGGCTTTCTGATTCCAATCTATAAAGTAAAAGCTACAAAATGACTGTCGCAAAATGTGCAGTTTCAGCATAAAAATTAGGGTTCCTGTGGATTACATTTCCTGATAAATTCTGTAAGAAAGTCGTCCAGCAAGTTGACTGAGGATAAATATGTGTACTTTAAGAAAATATATATCTTATAAGAGAAAAAAGTGCACATGCATATGCATTTTTTCCGTAGAATCTTAAGTCAGGGAAAAAGTTAAATATAATTTAATAAGAATTTATTGCAACCTGTTATATAATCAGTTCTTGCCAGGAAGAAGGAATAGAAGCAGCAGAAAATGAGATTCCTACCTTTCAAGAGTTTACAATCCTACTAGAGATAAGACAAACAATTCTCTTCACAGAATATTAAACAGGTATACTCAACCATGAGGATGGCTATGCAGTAGGCATTCATTCTCTAAAACACCTTCTCTGAGAGAACAATAGGAGAACGCATCATTTACCATCTAAACCATGACAATTTTGAGAGTGAAGGGGGCCCTGTTAATTACCCTAGGACAACTGGCATAGACTAGAAGTGTCTCGGGAAAGCCTAGGTGTATGGTCACCCTAAGCATGGAGCCAAGAGTGTGGGTATCACAGTGCTGACCACTTTCCCCTGAGGTTTTCTCCTGAGCAGAACAACCTTAGCAAACATATTCTCAAGGTGTTTATCCATCAGGGCAGCCTAAAGTAGAGAGGAAGATGAAAGGGAGGGGACCTAGAGGGAGCAGAGATCATTTTGTTTTTCTTTTTCATTCTCCTCCTGCTACTCACTGTTTCTTTTTTGAATGTCCTAGTTCTTATATGTCTATGATTGCTAGTCATACATGTTTTGGCCAAGATGTTTGGCCTGAGTGGTGTCATCAGTCTCTAAAACTTGACTGCCCATCGTCCTCCAAACAGTAAAGAGGATCAGGACTACCTAAACCTGCTCCTTCGTCAGGAGGCCTGGGGGGCAAACCGTTTCTCTTAGAAGTGGACTGGGTGAGACCGTCATGCTGTATTTACGATGGGCAAGAGCACTACACTTTATTTCAGCTACTCAGACATAAACTCTGTGATCAACATCTTTGTGAATCCTTCCTGCCTCAGGCCACCCATCATCAGTCACAGAGTCCTTCATGAACCAAGGGTCAATAGCTTTTGGTTGAATGAAGAAATGAATGAATGAGGTGGTAGAGACAGAAGAATATAGTTAATGGATAACAACTATTACTACCCTCCCCTACCTGCAGAGAAATATCTCCCAAGGTGCAAGCAAATGTCCTGACGTGTCTGCCATAGTTTGCTTCCCCAATGCACATTTTTTCCTGGAGGAAAAGATCTCAAGATGTTTAATGTAATTCAGTGGAAAATTTGGTTTCATATATAGAACCCCATTTTAACCTCAACAGCACATCTGCGCCTCCCTTCATTTAACAAAATCATCAGCAAATATTTATTGACCACCTGCTATGTGCCAGTCACTGTTCTAGATGCTTGGGGATACAGCAAACCTTCAAAACTTTCTGTCTTTATGGATCTTCAATTATTCATTCACTTGACAATGATGTAGCAAATGCCTACATGAGCAAGTCTCCGGTGAATTCATAATGATGAATGAGACGTGATCCCTGCCCTCCACAAAATTGTCCTATATCAGAGATGACTTTAAAGAATACCAATATTTAGTCTACAAGGAAGAGTTAAAGGGCTCTAAGAGAAGACTTATAACAGTCATGACAGCTTTGTCATGTGGAAGCTTGTCTTGTGGAAGAGAAGAATATTTAAGTATAGTAAGGGTTAAAGAAGACTGCACCAAGACAGTGGCATGCTCATTGTAGGCATATAAAACTCCGTGACCTATATTAGTGGTAAGGCTTTATAAGTTTTTTAAGTGCAAGAAAAAACTCTAATAAAAATGAGAAAATCAATATACTTTTAATGCAGTCTAAATAAGCATGTTTGGGTATAAGCTTGTCAACAAAGCAATGTGTATTTCATTTTCCTAAAGAGCAGTGTTAATGCCTGGGCAGAATAATAATTTGCAAGCTAACACTTATTGAATGCTTCCCAAGTATCAGGCATTGCTCAATGTGCATTACATGTACTAGAGCATTTAATCCTTCTGACAGTCCTATAAGGTTGGCAACTATTATTATCTGCATGGTAACTTGAGGAAACTGAGGCACAAAGAGGTTAAGTAACTTGCCCAAAGTCATATAGATAGCAAATGGCAGAGTTAGGATTCAAACAAAGGCAGTCTAGCTCCCATGTCTGAATTCTCAATCCCTGTGCTGTATTGCCTCTCTGTTAATCTGATTAAAATAATTAATTCAAAGTTATTAATGAATGACAATGTCTATACCTTCAGAGAAAATGCAAATGTGCAATACCATTTAATACCTCAACCTAAAAAAGTGACTAATGCACTTCAAGTCATTGAGGGAAACACTTTTGGGGCAAGAGATTTTTTGATGCCTCGCAAATTACCTATTTATCTCTAGATGTACCATTGTCTTGAAAAAATTAGAAGCAGAACAGATATGCTCAAATGAGGGAAGGTATTGGAAAAGGGAGAAGTTGAATCCTGTCATACAGACCTGAGGCCAGTTGAAGGTGGGTTCCACCGTGGGAGACCTTGGGTGGCCAGAATACAAGCAGAGTACAGAGGAAAAAAAGAACAGAGATGCCACAGCAGAGGCATGGATTATTTAAAAGGGTCTAGCAAAATGTAGAAAGCAAATCTGAACATATCATAATTTTTCCTAATGTCTACCCTGAATATATATCACTCATAAAACTCAGCAAATTCTTATATGTTACTCTTATAGCCCTCGGCTATCTGGGAAGAGTGAGCCAGTCTTCCACCAGTGAGCTGTTAATACTTGGAGAACAGACTCTTTATTGTATTTTCACGGGATTTTTACAAACAAGTTTTGTTGTTAGTGGTGGTGTTTTGTTGTTGTGGTTCTCCTAGTTGGATTACATTGAGCATGCTACATATAAAAGTGTTTTCAAGATCCATTCTCCTTGGGTCACAAGTGTCCTATGTAACAATTTTGACCATATTAATATAAAGACATTCCCAGGTATAAGCTACCTCTCTCCCAGCTCTATATCCAACTCATTCTGACTTTTCACACCATTCCTATTCTATCAGTACAGGCACCAAGCTTGCCTGAGCTGGGAAGTTCTGACGCAATTTCTGACTCTCACCATCTCTACATTCACTCTCAGGTTGGCAACCACAATATTAGTAACAAGGGTATCAACCCAAAATGTGTAGATAATTTCATAATTTCAAATTATTTTGTATATAATATTACTTACACACACACACCCCTCCAGATTATAGGTATTACTAAAATCATTTCCATTCTAGAGATGGACCATAGAATGTTAGGATGAAGACTTGGATTAAGTGACTTGTCCAAGGTCAAGCGTGTCATAAGAGAGTAAGAGGCATGGCTCCACGGCCTGGGCTCAGCCTTCACATAGTACCATGCAAATGATGCTTCCTCCTTTCTTTTTCTCTCTCCCTATCTGGTTCTTAGATTATTACACCTCAGGGAACCTTTTCTAAAATATACGTACTCTTCCAGCATTGGGCACTTTTCTTCTGTCTTGTCTCTTCTGTTCCATTTGGGAGCCAAAAAATTATCCAGTTCAAGACTGATGAGAAAAATGCTCTTGATAATATGGTCTCAACTAAGAAATATTATGAAGTAAAACGTAACCTAAAAAAAAAAGTCAAAATCTGTTCCATCAACCTTTAAAGTGCCCATGATTCCCTTCAGAATCTCCGTAAACATCTCCAAGTGGTTCTCAGTCCCTTTCCATCTCGTGGGAAGTGAGTGAGGGTGTTCGGGTTGTTAAAATAACTGGCAAGTACTATTGGCACATAGAATGGGGTTTCCAGAGATGCTGAACCTTCTGCAATGCACAGGACAGTCCCACATAACACAAAATGTAACTACCTAAAATTGCCCAGAGTGACCACTGTTGAGAGATGCTGAAAATGACCCCTGCTTCTACTCAGTTAAAAATTCAGCAGTATTAAGCCACTTTACTCTTTTAGTTGGTTTTATTTTATTAATAAAATATTGCATAATTGTTAAATGTATATCATTTCAGTAAACTGTAGTTTAAATGGGTGTCTGTAGGCTACCTTGAAAACCTCACCACAGTGTATGTATACTTTGGTTCTATAGGAAAATTGATTCCAAGTTCCAAAGAACCAGTTTACCGTATTGCAGCCTGCCTATGCTGGCTAATCACTCTTTTCCACACTCTCTCCCTCTTTACCTGTGGGTCACAGGCTCTTGAGAAATAAGTAGCTACGTTTATTATTGTGGTCCAGTTGCACAATATGCTAAATAATCCAGATGTTCTATCAGACACTATAATCTGTGTACATTCGGGAACTTTTTCCTACCCTCGCTGAGATCAGGAGATAGAATGGCAAGCAGTAAGATGATACTTTTTCCTTACTTCTAGGGATTACAAGAAGTTCTGGCTACTTTGGCTGTAAACTGTAGCTCTGCTGTGAATGGGTTTATTTTCTACTCTGGATAATTTTCTTTCCAACTGCTTTACATTTTTTATTGGCTCCAGAGACTGCTGGTGCGAACCACTGAAAGCAAAATTAGATTCAGGATTGTCTGTTTTTATACAGCTAGACTCTCTAGTTTTTTGTCCCTTTTCAGGATGACCTAAAATGACGTTCTTTGTTTTTTCCTAATCTTTCCCGTTCCTTTGATCCCACAAGAAGTTGGAAAAAACATTATAATCTTGTTCAAGATTAGAGAAAGATATGGCCTAGATTTTCACACATACCGAAAGGTGAGGGTGCCCTCTGCTGGTGAAGAAATGTTCCAAGGATGGGAGCTCAATTCTTGGTTATGGGAGAGTGACCTGGGATGTGGTAGGGCAGGAGACAGGTCACTCGCAGGAACGTTCCCCAGAGGAATGTTCCATAAGAAACCTTCAAGAATAAGCACTAAGAAATCTTCTCAGATTTATCAGCCTCCGTAAACGCTCTTCAGAGAGTCAGGGCAGCACATTATTCAATTTGATGCTGGTTTATGATACCAGTCAGTCTCTACCCTCGAGTTACACTGTTGACTTCAAGCCAAGTCCATTATTGTATTATCATTATTTGTGATTTCCTTGAGACTCAGATATTAGTTCATTCATCTGGAAAAAGAAAGAATTCAGTTTTAGATTTCTCTTTTCTCACAAGACAAATAGAATATTCCTTTATGGAATAGGGCTCCTAGGGTCACCACAGGGCCTGGAATATTACCATATTTAAGGACTCAAATGCCTTCTCACATGCCTTTGTCATTTGATTTTGTCCTTAGGAATGGTGCCAATATCTCAATTTCCTTTTTGCCTACACTCACTGTCTAGTTTAGGCTCGTCCATTATGTCTTAGGTGAAATTCTGACAATGAATCTCTGGTCTTCTCACCCTCAAATGCAGCCTTTAAAGAGTTGCCAAGGTTCTCTCTATAAACCACAGAACTGCCCATGTCAGTCTGCACTTAAAACTCACAGGATAAAATCCAAGCTCCTTCATGCCTTCTCCCTGCCTTCCTTGCCTGCTCTGAACTCAGCAAGATGGTCCTGTTGGGGTTTCCCACTCTTCTTCCTACTTCTAACCTCTGCACCTGTGTTCAAGCTGAACCCTAAACCTAGAATGCCCTTCTCAGGCTTATTCTCCCTTTGCTTGGCTAACTCCTACTCATCATTTTAGGCTGATCCAGATTCTCATCTCCTCCAGATCTCCCCCCCGAAGACACCAACCCTTTCAGCTGCCTTAATATATATATCAATTATTCCACTTCACTCACTGTGTTATAATTATCTTTGTGCATATTTGCTTCCCCATTAGACCTTAATGATAGAAAATGCCTTATTCATCTTAGAATCTCCATCTTTGTGCAATGAATGAATTCATGAAGTATGCAAATAAGAGTCCAATAAAAACATATACTCGAACCCCTTCCTATATCCATATGGCCCTATTAGGATCCAGGTTCCCCAGACGGTCTTCTTCATCCTGGAGAGCAAGTGGGGTCCAGAAACCAAGGGATTCTTGATCAATCTCGTGTTACTCTTCTTGCCAATAATCCTTCAATTGTTCCCCAGTGTCTACAGGACAAAATCCAAACTCATCTGCCTGGAATCCAAGGTCTACCCTAATCTGTCCCCAGCATAATTTTCTGGCCTTTTCTCCCTCTCTTCTTTTACACAAGCCCTCTGCCTCTCCTCAGGTCCTTCATTAAGGCTTTCCATCTTCATGCCCCTTGTATATATGTTTCCGATTTAAAAAAAAACGCTCCCTTTTCTTCATTACCACTTAAAAATAATGCTAGCCATTCTTCAGGTCTCAGCACTGAATCCGTCTATTACAGCCAAAAGTAATCATTAACTCCTTCAAAATTCTATACTTTTGCTCTGTACTTATGCTCTGTACTTCTTGGTTAACACGGTGTACTTAACATTTGCATAGTTCTTTATGGCTATAAAACTGCCTTATATTTTGATTACTCTTTTCAAATATGGCTGTCATATCAATAGTCAAATTGGCAGCTCCTAGAGGTCTGCAGCATGTCATTATACTTTTGCATGTTGCCATGACTCCAAACCTTGCCCATTGCAACAAACATAATAAACATTTGCTGATAATGTTGGGAGCCCCATTTTTTTGGCTCCACACAGGAAAAATACTAGTCCAAAATGAAATCAAACTTTCATACATAATCTGAGATGAGTCTTATTCATCTAGGCCTCTTCAACCAGACATATATTTTCTATAGAAGTAATAACACATCTCTCGACATGGCCAGGCAAAGAATAGTTGACTGTGTCAGATTAATAAGCCAGAACTAAGAAGAAGTCATGTCTGCTGGTGAGACAGCATGAGATGTAGATAGGGGATGAGGACCAGGCATCAATAGGCAATAATAATTACCCCCTTGTTTAATCAACCATAGGAACATAGTTTTTAGAGAGTGTACCAGTGGTCAACAGTTTGGCAAGAAATTAGCAGTTGGGAAGTCCAAGAAAAGGTAATAGACTCTTGTAAAAGATGCATAGGAAAAGAATGGCAACATGGAAGTGGTTCAGAACAGTGATTAAAGGGCCAAAATTTGATGACAAATATATCGGCTTGAATCCTGACCCTGCAACCAACTTTTTGGAAAATTAATCTCCTCAAGTTGAGGAACATTAGTTTCCTCATCTCAGAGCTTGGTTGTAAGAGTTAAATGAAATGTAAAAGCATTTACTATGTACATGGTAAACACTCAATAAATATTGGTTGCCATTACAAATAGTAATAGTAATGCTATTATTGTTGTTGTTATCAATTGAGAATCTAGAGATAGGCAATATTTGAAATTCCAGACTAGTAGGCAGGCAGTGAACTTCCAGAAAAACTCTCATCCATTCTTGGATAGTATTGCTGGGGCAAGCATGGCTAGAACCTCAGTAATAATAAAAATCTGGAACTACAATCAAGGCAGGAACACATTAACTAGATTTGGTCTGCAAAAGGTAGAGATTGATCTCAGGGACAATATTCAGCTATTAGAATTTGGCAATTAGGCACAGAGGCAGACTTGTTACTAAGGTCCAGAGACCAAACTATAACATCTTCAAATGCCCATCAACTACTGAAATGGATGAACCCAGAGCACTGTAGGGACTGAGCCTCCTAATGAACATCAGATGAAGTAGGGAGAGAGGATGACCAGGGCAAAGTGCAACCAAAAGCATAAATATAGAATTGGCTCATGCGATTACGGGGACTGAGAACCTAAGATCTGTAGTTGGCAAGCTGCAGACTCAGGAGAGCCAGGGATGTATAGTTTCGGTCTGAGTCCAAAGGCCTAAGAACCCAGAGATCCTATGGTATAAATTTCAATCTAAGTTTGAGTCTAAAGATAGGAGAAGACTGATGTCCCAGCTTGAAGACAATCAGAAAGCAAATTCTCCCTTACTCAGCCCTTTTGTTCTATTCAGGCCTTGAATGGATTGAATGAGCCACACCCGCATTGAGGAGAGCAGTCTGCTTTACTCAGTCTATAGATTCAAATGTTAATCTCACCCAAAAATACCCTCACAAACGCACCCAGAATAGTATTTAATCAAGTATCTGGGTATCTCATAGCCCAGTCAAAATGACACATAAAATTAGCCATCACAAACACCTACTATTTACCAGGTATTGTGTGAGGCACTATAATGTAGACTCCTGCGGCTTATATTCTAGAGCAGTGCTGCCAGTAGGACTTCCAATGTTGGTGGAGCTGTTCTCTGTCATTCAGTACAGTAGCCACTAGCCACATGTGGCTGTTGAGCACTTGCAATGTGCCTTGTGCACCTGAGAAACTGAATTTTAAATTTTAATTCATTTAAATATAAACAGCCACATGCGGCTAGTGGCTACCATATTGGATAGTACAGGTCAAGGGAAAGGAGGTTATAAACAAGTAAACCAACGATAATTGTAAAATGTGAGGCTTATGCAAGAAAAGATTAAGATTCTGGTTGAGGGATGGTAGCCAGAACTTATTTATATAGAATGGTCAGAGAAGGTCTCACTGAAGAGGTCATCAGTGTTTAAGCTAAAGCCTAAAGGCCCAAATCTTGAGAAGGCACAGCCACATGAAAAACTCAAGGAATAGATTCCAGGCAAGAGAAACCACATACACAAATGCCCAAGGTAGGAAAATTCATATTTGCTTTGAGCAACTGAATAAGCCACTCTCGACTGGAGAGTGACGGAGAAATGTGTTTAAGAGGAAAACAGGGGCAGCCTATTACCAGAGTAGCAGGATGCAGTAGGAGCTTGGATTTTATTTGAGGTAATTTACATTTACATTTTTTAAAAGATCATTGTGGCTGATTGCTGTGTGGAAAATATGTGAGCCTTTGAAAAAAGTGCTTCATGTATGCCTGTGTGTGTGTGTGTGTGTGTGTGTGTGTCTGTTTGAGTGAATTTGCTAGGTTGATTCTCCTCCTGATCAGAATGTAATCTCTTCAATGTTAGTGTGTATTTGTATTCAAAAGGAATATATACTTTGCATCAATATTAATTCATCTAAAATTAATGACATGTATATACATATGTTCTTGAGCTTTTTTAAGTACAGGAGGAAGGAAATAACCTCCTAAGTATGTTGATAATAGGGAAGGATTCTGTAATTAAAACTGTCGACACACTTCTAAGAAGTACCTATACTAGTTACATAAATGAAATAGCTGCGTACAAAGACCATAAGATTATCAGACTCTTGAGAGAGGTCAATTTCTGGTTATAGAGAAAGAAAAGGAGGAACTTAAAGAAGTTGAAAAGACAACCATGTAACTGACTAATGTCAAGCAAAGGGGACCCATGGAGAAAGATTAAATCAATTGGGTTTAATCAATTAACCCAGGGAAGAGAAGATTAATAAATTATTGCGAGGATATGTAGAACTGCTATTCAGAGGATAAGGTCTAGTTGGGTTGCATTAACACTGGAGAGAGAACTGAAGCCAGCAGACTCAGACTGCAAAAGACGCTATTTATGGCTGCGAAACTCTAGAATCGGTGAGAAAAGCAGAGCAATGTCCTTCTGTGGAGGTCTCTAAAACAGAATAGATTCTCATCAGTCTCATTTGAAAGGTTTAAGTGTGATCCTGCCTAAAGGCAAGGTGCTGAACAGAATGACTTTTCAAGGTCCCAGCCAGTCAGCCTGATGAGACCACACAGCTGATTGTGTGCTGATTTTCTTTTGTTTACCCATATCTTATTGTTTTACACCACCAAGTGGCCATGCTGAGCAGAAATGTTATAAATTTTGAATCTGAACATACGCCTTAAGAAGTGTCAGTAGTATATTTTCATACCCTTAGAATTGCACAATCTGGTTAGAAATATTCAATCTGAGAAGTCACCTGGCATGAACATGCTTATGCATCATGATCCTTTCATTGTATTAATTTGGAAAACAACACTGGTACCTATCTTATGATAATAGCGTGTCAAATTCTTTTATTGTGCATTTGCCATTCTATAGGGATGGGATGTGATTCACAATAAGCTGAGTTCCTGATATAAAAATCTTTTATTTTAGATGCATATATATTTAAAAGCCAGATTCTGACCCTTTTACATTTAACAAATGTATTAAGTAATTTAAATATGACTTTAGAAACAATTTTGTAAAATGAATTCAAATTTACTATCAAAAGAATAGTAGATTTGCTTGCAGGGAAACGATAATTGTTGACAGCTGACTGAAGGCATCATGTTAAAAATAATTTTAGATATAGCACATTCAACCAATGTGCTTCCTGGTACCTTTCCTCTTTAATTTATGTAATAAATACGTCAACATCCATTAGCATTTAATAAGCTCTCATATGAGCTAAATGTTGCATTGGATTTCGCATTGGACAAATTAAATTGAAAAAGCCCACCCTGTCATCCATTCCCATCACCTCCACTACGGAAGCATTCTGTTAAATGTGGACAGTGAGGTAGCCCTAGGGCCAGTCTGCTTGTGTGAGAATTCTAGTAAGCTACGTAACTCTGTAGGCCTCAAGTTCTTTGTAACAAGAATTTAATTTTTTTTTTTTAGTTTAAATAAATGAATAAGATAATGTTTGGTTGTTAAGTCAACAGATATTTATTGGGTAACTACCACACCAGGCACTGTTCTGGGCACTGGGGATAGAGCAGTGAATAAAATAGGCAAAAATCCCTGCCCTCAGGGAGCTTACATTCCAGTAAAGAGCCAGATAGTGAATATTTTAGGCTCCAGTATGGATAGTGTTGGAGTGTGGTCGGAGTAGTCCTCGCTGAGAAAATAACACCTAATAAAGACCTGAAGGAGGTGAGAAGAAGGTCAGGGGGTATCTAGGGAAAGAACATTCCAGGACAGGGACTGCCAAGTGCAAAATCCCAGAGGCGATGGTGTACTTGTTCTTTTTGAGGAACAGCAGGTGGACACTTTGTCTGGAGCAGAATAAGTAGGAAATGAGATCAGAGAAGGAATGTGTGACCAGATGGCACAGGGCTCAAATGCCAATTTAAAGACTGGTTTTTACTCTGACTGAAATAGGAAGCCTTTGCTGTTTTAAGCACAGGAGTCACCTGCTCTGACACACTAATTTTAATGGACTTGTTCTGACTGCTGTGTTGAGACTAGATGGTTGGGGAAGCAGGGAGCCCAGTTTGGAGGCTGTTTGCAATAATCCAGGTGAGATATGATGGACCAGATGGTAAAGCTGTAGGTGGTGAAAAGTGGCAGGATTCTGATGTAGGTTTAAGATAACCCAACCGGAATTTTATCTTGGATTGGGTAGAGAATGTGAGAGAAAGAGAAGAGTCGATGATGACTGTGAGATTTTTTGCCTGAGCAATTGGATAGATGGAGACCACTAGAGATTGAGGGAGGGGAAGTAAGGAGAATCAGAGTCTCGGGTATGGTTATGTTAAATTTGAAATACCTATTAGGTATCTTAGTAGAGATGTCGAGAAGGCAGCTTCTATAAGAGTCTGGAGATCTAAGAAGGGTTTAAACTCAGCATGTAAATATAAGTGGTATTAAAATCGTGGTATTAAAATCATGGAACTGGTGAGATCACCAACGGATTGAGTATAGAAAGAAAGAGAAGGGGTCTAAGCATTGTGCCCTGGGGTGCTTCAAAGTTAGGAATCCAGGGAGATGAATAGATACCAGCAAAGGAGACGGAAAAGAGCAGCCAGTAAGCTAGGAGGGAAACCAGAAAGAGCAGAGTTGTGGAAGCAGTGGTAAAGCAGATACTGGAGGGGGACAAGCAGGTGCCTCACTTGCACCTGAGAGTGTGTGTAACCTGAAGTCTGAGAATTGCACCATGGCATTTACCGCACGGAGACTAGTAGCGCTGACAAGAGCAGTGTCAGTGAACTGGAAGGAAGGAGAGCCTTGCTGGAGTAACTTCAAGAGGAGTGTTTTATTTTATTTTGTTTTCAGAGAAGGAAAGAATTAAGATGATAACTGGAAGGGAAATGGAGCAAGAGAGGTTTTGGGGGTGTTTTGTTTTGTTTTAAGGTGGTAGAAAGAACAGCATTTTTGTGTGCTGGTAGAAAAGCTCCAGGGAAAAAGGAGAAATTGAAAGGGAGAAAAAAAAAAGAGAGAGAGAATTGCTGGAGCCGTTTCCCTGGGCAGGCGCAATAGGATGAGATCTGGTGCAGGAGTGTGGGTGGGTTGGGTTTATTCTACTCTATAAAATGCTTAACATGCTGCTTGGCACTTAGTAAAGGCTCAAAACTGACAGATATTAAGCCACCAACTGTCAGTTAAAAGCATTTGGCTAACATGATCTTACAGTTCCAGAGCAGCCACAACATTCAATAGATAAAAGAAAGTAAGTTGAATAGAATAGTGACAATGAAATGAAACATTTAGAAGCAACACTGAATGACATTGACTAGCATCTAGGATATTGGTCTAAAAGGTCAACAGAGATACCCGAAGGAAAGTGGGAAGGATGATGGGTTACTGTTTGCATTCCATTCATGAAGTGAATCAGCCAGACGCAGGATCCCACAAGGTACTTGACTCCTTGTAGGTGCTCTGGGTTAATTAATTAATTATCTTTGTCCTTTGTAAATTCAGCATGATGAAAAACAGCTTCTCTCTTGCCTCACAAATATTGCATGGTGTAGTGTTATTTCCATGCTATTTTCATGTTCTTCCATTGAATTTTATGCTGATTCATAAAGTCTAAGCTGTAGGGCAAGCTCTGGTGGGGACCAGACAGAGGAAGGTGGGTGGTAAATTGTGACTGCCATTTCCACTGGGAAGAAAATGGAGTTGGAGCAACTACAGTCTAAACTGTGTTCCTAATATGAACACAGCTCTCCATAAAAAATATCTCAGCAAACATGCAGCTTTATGAAACCATATTTTGTTATTTAATACTGGTACCTTGTTACTATTATAATAATTGTGCTTCACTAAGGGCAGGTAACAATTGCAATGATTCTTAATTCGTCACTTGTTTCGATATAAATTTGGAGATATGTTCTTTTGGAAAAAGACTTGAGCCCCCAGGTGTCATAAAATCATACTTAAGAATGTAGCAATTTGACAATACGTCATTACAGAAAAAGCAACTGTGGGAAAACATTAATAAAAATACTAAAACTTCTAATTTTACACGGGTGAACTCAAAATCAAATCACCAAAAGC
Organism: Ceratotherium simum simum; assembly: GCF_057802395.1. Lineage (NCBI taxonomy): Eukaryota > Metazoa > Chordata > Mammalia > Perissodactyla > Rhinocerotidae > Ceratotherium > Ceratotherium simum. The sequence goes on from NC_141914.1 coordinate 48,493,654, forward strand.
ATAAAAAATGCAGGAGAGCCCTAGAAACCCACTGTGGCGATCTATCTCACTTTCTCTCACAATCCTTCCAATCGGAGGATGACAATCACTAACATGATAGAACTATCAATTTAGCTTTCGCTTAACTCAAGCCACTCAGTCTATGATCCAGGATTATCTTTTACATTTCTTGCATGTTTCAAAATTATAAAGTTTCTTTCCTGAACTTTGCACAGTAATTTTAGTACAATGTGTACATTGTCCCTGAAGAGAAAACAGTAAACTGAAATATTTAAAGGAGCCTGTGGCCTGAACGTATAGAAGCTAGCATCTGACAATTATACCAATGCTTGTCACCTGTTGCTCGACCTAATAATTTGTTTATCTTAGAGTTAGACAAACTATGCCAAATCTGGCGTACCAAATATTTTTGGAAATAAAGTCTTACTGGAACACAGCCCCACTTGTTTGTTTACTGATTGTCTATAGCTGCTTCCGCAAGGCAAAGTTAAGTTGTTATGAGACCACATGGCCCACAAAGCCTAAAATATTTACTATCTGATCCTTTACAAGAAAAGTTTGCCCACATCTGATTTAACTAATGGCTGGTGTCCTCATTAAACAATGTCTGTTAGACCATATTTAGGTATCCAAATACTAACAGAAGGAGGAATCGGAGTGCAGAATCAAGTCATCACCTAAGAGGACCCAACCTCTATAAATACAGCATGTGCTGTCCTTGAGAGTGAGATTTTTTTACATTTTTCATTGATTTCCTAAATTTAGAATTTATTAAATGAATTTCTATTAGGTGACAGGCACCTACACGTCAAGTAGACTTCCTTTTTAGGTTGTCATGGGAAGAAAATTTTCCAAGAGTTTCTATCAAAATGCAAATGTTTAAAATTCATTTTTGCTCCTCTTATTCTATAACTTGTTTTCTACCCCACACATATTCACACAGCATCAAAACCTCCTAGCTCACTTTATCTTCTCATTAAAATAGGGCTTAGAAAAATATAAAAAGATTCTTAAAAGATTAGTTAGTCTTAAATTATTGTCATTTATTTTGAAATGTCAATGGACAGATTCTTTCCAATACCACATGTGTAAAAAGAACTATATTGGGTGCCAAGCTAGTGGCATACTGGTTAAGTTCGCTCTCTCTGCTTCAGCGGCCTGGGGTTCACTGGTTTGGATCCTGGGCACGGACCTATGCATCGCTCATCAAGCCATACTGAGGTGGCATCCCACGTAAAACAACTAGAAGGATGTACAACTATGACATACAACTATCTACTGGGGCTTTGGGGAGTAAAAATAAAAGGAAAAAAGTAGGAAGATTGGCAACAGATGTTAGCTCAAGGCCAATCTTCCTCAGAAAAAAAAAATAAAAAATTTAAAAAAAGAACTATATTGAACTGAATAATCCTCCAAATGGTGGTATTTTTTTCCACTGTTAGTTTTTAAAGTCCTAATTTTTGTCTGTCTTGAGCAAGAATCTAAACATTTTAATTTTTTCAACAGAGTACCATAGTAATTTTACAGCTGCTGTGCCTTAGACAACCTATGTTTAGGGAAGGAAAATTTCTAATTCAACTTACAATGATGTCAAGAAACAACACATATCTGCCAGCAAAGATAAGAAAACATTCAGGGAGTACACAGTGATAGCTCTACTTAAATAAATAAACTTTTGGTACTAGTGATTAGGTACACAGGATTATTATGTTTAATTGGCTAATGTGACAATTTGGAATTACTTCTAGTCCCATTTAATTGGATTTGGAATCTCTGGGGAAAAGAAATAGAGAGGCCTAGTAGAGAAACAGTCATAAAAGTAAACTGTTTTTCCAAAGGGTGCTAAGCAATAAATTAATATCCATTGCACAATAGTTTTTAATATCCCCTCAGATTAATAAGACTAATGCAGTGGTTCTACACACTAGATACTAAAACCAATTCAATTAAACACAAAGGTTGGGGGAGGGGAGTGTTTGTTGAATTGGAAATTTTTTATTTTCATTTTTAAGGAGGCTAATTTAATTAAAGGTGAATAATCTTTAACTCAGGTAAAGTCTGAGATATGCTTAAATACCAGTATAATAGTTAGCTACATCTGCTATGCTAGGTTTGAAGGTATTTTAGAGTCCGCAAAATACGCTACTCTATAAATGCTTTGAAGCTTAATAAGAAGCAACCAAAACAAAGCATTCTCCCATAGTCTTTAAATATTCTTATACTGTACAAACAGAAAAACCATCCGGAAGACAAATGGTTTGTTGCTTCTCTTACAGTTTTAGTTTAGCTACCAAAAAACAAAAAACCTGCTTCGTACATTCTAAAATGTGCCTTATGCTTTGCTTAATATTAGTCTAGTCAATACATTACAAAATCTTCTTCCCCAGTATTTATATATACTGGCTGTGATGGTTTTCCTTGTGTCCTATAAATTTGTTTTTTAAAAAACCTGTCTTTGTTCTTAGGAGCGCCATGATTGCTGACTACATGTTCTGGCTCTGTGGAAGAAGTGACCAGTGTATAAGCAAGCTCATCAAACTGTATTGGCAGGTAAAAATTGATGTCCCAGCTAGGGAGGAGGAGGCTGTCTCATTTTTAGAACAAAAATGAAGGATTGGTGCTTAAAAGACTGCTGAAAAAGGGAACTCTGGGCATATCAATTAGAAGCACACTACTCAGTAGTAATGTATTTATAATGAAGTAGATTTTCTGAAACTAATTTTAAGGGCAAAATTCAAGATTGTTAACCCTTGGCCCATACTTCAGTTTTACAACCCAATATAAATTTGAGACATCCCAGGAACTATTCTCCCAGGCATGCTGCTATAATGACATGATCTTTTAAAATATGAATATTGCATTTTCATAGATTCTTCTTGATCTATGACCTGTAAAAGCAGATGCTAGAAGTAATACCAATTACATAATAAAAGAAAATGCAAAGATCAGTTGTATTTGTTGGGTAACATTTAGTATTTGGAAACTTAACCAATAACAAACTGCAGATCTTCTTTCCTATTTATTATTCAAAATGGCGGCAAGAAGTCATACCAAAGGTCAATTACATGTCAAGAAGAGAGTCATAATTTCTTAGAGTTATAAGGAGAATTTAGAATTTACTAGTTCAATCTCCTTCACAATATACAAATCTGTTCTTGCCCTATCCTCCCTCCACAAATTATCAATGACTTTCTGCTGAGATATATCCAAAATGAAGAGTTCACTTATCCCCAAGAAACAACATCCAATTTGCTAATTATTAAACAGTTTTCTTCATTCAAAGTGAACTTCTACTCCCTTAAAACTTCCATCAAGTGGTTCTCAGTGGGGCAACATGGACCAAATGGAAACACATTTCCAAATGAAATTTTTTCAAATTTTGAAGATCAACTACAAAAGCCAACTCCCTCCTCCAAATCTTCTCCTCTCCAGACTGTGTGGGGCTTTTTGTTCCTGGTATTTCAAGATGGTTTAATTTAATTGAATATGAAATTTTTGAAACAACTAGAATAAGATCTGCTAAAATACTAATATGAAAGTGAGAAATAATCATCAGCAATGATGCTTCTTGATTTTCCCCACATTTTCACTGTTGTGTCTTGACTCCTAGTTTTCTAGGAGTATATCACATTTTATCTTCATTAAACAGTAAATTGTTAGGTTTACCATAGAAAATTCTCAGTGATTTATATGGTCTATCTAAATATTTGGAGCTCAATTTACATACTATAAAAAATAAGAATTTAAATTAGTCCTACTATACTTAAGACCTATAATTATTAAAAAAAAAAAAGTTGAGGGGCCCACCCGGTGGCACAGTGGTTAGGTGCGTGCGCGCTGTTTTGGTGGCCCCAGGTTTGCAGGTTCAGATCCCAGGCACGCACTTGACACACCACTTGTCAAGCCATGCTGTGGCGGCGTCCTATATAAAGTAGAGGAAGGTGGGCACAGATGATAGCCCAGGGCCAATCTTCCTCAGCAAAAACAGAGGAGGATTGACATCAGATGTTAGCTCAGGGCTGGTCTTCCCCTCACACACACACACAAAAGTTGACCTTCAGGTAGAAAAAATTTTAATCTCAAAGAAAATTATTGATTTCCTGATAAGTTTTAGATTTTCCTCATGGAATCTGGAACATGCAAAACAGTAGTAGTTGCCCATAGGCATGTAAGTAAATAGTTTTAAAGAATTGCTAGATGTGAAAAATAAGCAAATAATATGGGCTGTAGATATAGTAAAGGAAGAAGGCTTTTTATTAAAGGATTTCAGAGGCTTCTGGAGAGAGATGGGAAAGGAGCTGAATCTTGAGGATTAGATAATAATCAGCAGGCCTGGCATTTACTAGGTCCCAAATGAATGTTTGTTTTAATTTAGTCATTCATTAAACAAACATATATTGAGTACCTATTGTGTTTTCTACATTGAAACAGGAAAAAATAGATCCAATGTTGGTGCAACCCAAGATAGGTTAAAAGCTTGAAATTTTTGTAAATAAACTTTTTTTCTGTTTCTTTTAGCTTTCAAAGAGCACTAATATCCCTATTTTATTTACCTCAAACTAAGAAAATAACCTCCATTTACCAATACATGCACGTTTGCTGTTTAAAAAAGGAATAAAACAAATACTATTATTTTACTATTCTGTATTAATAAAAGATTTTTAAAAAACATATTTATTTTTGTCTTCTCTTTTTCTCCTTTAATTTGAAGCAAATTGGCATATTGGTAAAGAGCCCCTGTCTGGAAGTCAAGTCTGATTCAGTCCAAGTTCTAACAGTAAATAGTTATCTAACCTAAGGCAAGTTAGTGTCTAAAGGAGCATCAACTAGAAAATAAGAGATGACTAGCATAAGGTATTTGAGAAGGTCTGTTCTTAAAACCCATTTCAGCACAGAATCTCATATTTTTAGGCACATCCAAAAATATCACAAATGTTAAGAAAAAAAGAAGTAACATAATTATAAATTGCATCCTGCAGATAAATTCCATAAGATAAATCCCTCTAACTAGTCCCAACATCAGCACACCACACCATTGTCTCACCAGTTGTATAATTCCTTCTGCTAGCCAGCCTCTTCCTGATCTTAATTCAAACGTATACATCTTCCCCCCAAACTTTGTTTTGTCCTAAATCAAAAACGGGTTTTGGGGCATTGCCAGAGAGTGCCCAGTCCATGCCAACTTTAAACACAAGGATGTCCTACTACCCAAACCACCATGGCAATTACACTGTTGAATTTAAGAATGCCCCAAACATCACAGACCGGAAATTGTATCTGCATGTATGTTTGTAGACATCCATTAATGCTGAATAGACAGGGGCTATTTTCACTATCTTTGTAAGTGGAGAAGTTACTATACATCTTCCTTTCAACCACAAAAAATCACTACCACTCTGGTCAGTTATGCTTTTTAGAAGTCTTAAAGAGGAAATGGAAAATTTCAGAACGTACAAATTTGAGAACCGGTCTACACCTCCTCTCATAGATCGTTGACTTTAAGATGCAAAAGAACAGACCTCTGCCTTGATGAACTCAAGAACACCTTTCAATTGTATTAGGAATATTTTTCATATCGTCAACCCAGCAAGAAAAATATGGCATAAAGCTCTACACTATATGACAGCTCACACTGGGATACATCACTTCGAATAAAAGTGTTTGCACATATTATTCTATAATAGCACTTCTTCAGAGCTAGAGAGGGTTGGAAATAACTTGGTACAGCCATACTTGCATGCAGGCCTCTGCAACCTGATACCCATCTTCTGTTATCAGCCACCTTCCTCTTCTCAAACACCTCAAACACGAGACTTTATCACAATTCTGAACTAATTAGCAAAATGGAAAGTCCCTAGTCAGACTGACAATTAGCTATTTTGAAGCAGCAACCCTTATGTATTTATATATTTCTCCTAAGTAATAATATTATTCTCAGAAGAACTTTACAGTAAACTCTTGTCCACCGCCCAAGCCCCCTTAGATCCGGTGCTAGATTTAATAACATCAGGAAACAAACAAATAAGACTCCCTCTTCTTCCCCTCCGCTTTTCCCGCCTTCACTTTCAGCCGTGTTCTCAGCCACGTGGGTTGTCTTTGTGTGGCTTTATCTCCTGCAATGTGAGTAACAGAGCCAACTCTGGTCTACAGGGCTCAGCAAAGAGGAGTGAGAAAAGGCAATGACAGCTAATTTTGTTGCAAAACTCCCAAAAAAGGAGTGCAGAGGAACCCCGCTAAACAGGGCTAAGCTGCTGGATCCGCTCATTCTTCATCTTAGTTGTTCTTTTTTAATTTCTTTCTGTCTTTTTCTTTTTTGAGTCAAAAACCCCTCTAAGAACCTGATTCAATTTACAAGCATCCATCTAGAAACAATACTCATAAACACATACACAGAAAAAAGTGTGCTTTCTATTTTTCTCGTTGCGTTGGAAAATGATCTCCTCCACGTAGTCAGAATACCAAAGCAGCGTTTACAGAGAACTATGGCTTTCTCACTCTTGAATAAGTTGTGCAATTTTTCTGGAATGAGAAATTGAAATAGCATATTTGACATCACATCAATGTCAATGTTTCATTTTAATGGCACTAAGAGGTAAAACCCTGATTTACCAAGTCTCTAATAGCAAATGGAGTAGAGCTCCTGCAGCTCACAATATCTCCTATGGGTAGGCATGTGTCAAGAAATACCAAAATTCATATTACATCATTTCCCTTGTCCTCCAGTCAATGAGATTATCTTTGTTAAGTCTATATTATCAAGGCTATCTGTGTCAGTGTTTTGTTTCAATTTAAAACCATCTGAACAAAAAGTGACCTTGATAAAAGATAAGCCATTTGCTGAGTGTCTGTAGATTTTTGTCCCTAGAAACTCTCGAGACTTTGTCAGTCTCACTCCCAGTATTGGAAAATTCATATTGTTATTTGACTCTAACCACCTCATTTAGAGTGGCAGCTTGACTAAAGAAAGCTCATGGTTTATCAGCAGCATCTCTAATAGTAAATTCAGCATTTCAATGAAAAGATTTGCCTCATTTATGTGAATAAGATATCAGCCATTATAAAGCTAGTCCTGGAATGAACTTCTCACAATCAATTTGTTCTAAGAAGGGGTTTTCTTTTCTCTTAAAAAGTTTTAAATAATTAGCCAAACCAAATCACTTCTAAATCTCTTCTCTGGGTTGCCAACAAACTTATCTAATAGGAAAGAACTTCATGATACGCTCTTGTATCTTGACAAAGATCTACTGAAAAGGCACTGATTTGAGTTCTTGGCTCTGAGGAAGTTGAAGACTTTCACAGCAGTGAAAGACCTCTTTTGGGATTGTTGGAAGGGCTGTTGACACCAACACAGGCCCATGTAGAAAGCCTGACGTGCAGAGCATCGTTCCTCAGTGAAGCAGCAAAGGCTGAGGCAGCGCCAACTTCACGGGTCCTCCATCTGTGCAGAGAATACCAAGACTTCCCTTCCAATTCAAGTTGTATTTGGCATTGAAATGTTCACCATCTTAAAGATATCAATGGCTTAAATGGTTTCCAAAGACAGAGCACCAAAAAGAAATATTTCTTTGGTGTAATTAGTCTACTCTCAAAGGACAAAATCGGGGGCTGGCTGCCCTGAGAGACAAAAGATTTTCCCCAGCCACATGCTTGAGGAAGACGGTGCAGTCTGTGGCCCCTAAAGCCCCTCCATGGTTTTCAGGGGTTCACAGGTCACAGGCTAAGATCCTTGCACTATACCTCCTCTTTGCAACAGCTCTTCTTCTCTTTGGTGTTGGGCCTAGAGGGAGACACTTACTGCTCCCAGTACTCGAAGCAAAAAATCGCACCCAGAATGTTGGTGTCGTGTATGCCTCCTTAAACTGCATTAGTCATTCAGGCTTGAAACGTTCCCAATCCAGAGTCTCCAGGCTCCTCTTAAATTAGTGGATACCTTCCTTCTTTACTTCCAATTGTCTTTGTCATTCATAATCATTCATCAAATATTTATTAGGCACTTATTAGTGACTATGTGTCAGGCACTGTGCTGTGTGTTGGAAATACAGCAGTGAACAAAATAGACACCACCCTGTCTTCAAGGAGCATGTATTCTAGCACAAAATATTTACCAAGAAAAACAACTGGTACTTAAATTAGATACCACTTCTTATTAATCTGTTTTTCTTCCATGGTACTATCAAAGTGAATTGCAAAACAGCTCAATACATAGTTGTTAAATTAATCAATCAACCAAATTAAATATTGGTTTGACATGAAGCTCAAATCAATAATGCTGAGAATATTTTGGAATCATGTTTTGGTTTGTGATTAAAAAATTCAATGTTCATATGAATTCAATAAGTGTTTCTGTGTGTGTGTGTTTTAAGTTCATGATTGTGGACAACTTTTCTGCTTTAGTTGAATTTTGGATTCATCAGAATATTTGAAGGAGGTTGCAGGTTTCCAAGAGTCTTTTGTCTCATTGGTTTCTGTGCTCACGAATGTCTCCATGCAAATCCTAAGGTCTTAGCTATTAGCTTCTTCTTTCAAACATGGCAATCAAGGGAGCAGCAAACTAATGGATTTCTCTGCACTAACCAGAGAATGATATAGGGTAACAACACTGAACGTAAATCAATCCCTTATCCTAATAACGAAGACTAACTTTTTCACTCCAATTCTTTCTTTTTCTTCTGGATATTGCAAAATCATCCCAATATTAGTCATTTACATGGTAAAAATTTTTGATATTTCCACCTCAAAATAAAAATAAAATCTTTAATGTGAAATAACAGGCAAAGTAAGGTCAAGGAACCAGAATTTTTTTGTTATCTTTAACAAAACACCTACATATTCTGGAGAAGAAAAATGTGTTCTCTCTAAAGATTTGCTTCCATGTGAAAAATTTTTTCACAGAAAGGAACAAAATTAAAATGCCATATGAGCATTTTTCTTAATGGCCTATATTTATAATCTATTTATTTATTTATTTGGCCCTGTCAGGCAGAAAGTTTATAAAATATTTGGACAAGGAGTGTCTGAAAGCAGCCCAGGCCTTATAGTATTTAGAGTAGATATAATTTGAGAAGCACCAAAGCCACTCTCCTAAAAATATCTTTCCTATAAATTTCCATACTTAAATTGGTATCATTTGGCATTGAGTCTCTAGTCATCTCCAGGTCATATGCAAAAGGAAATGTTTAACTGGAAATGTTTAACTCATTACTGAATGACCCCTGAACATAATTGTGAGAATTAGTTTATATGAGACTTCTTAGTCTCTTTGGAAACATGAAAACAGAAGCCTGAAGGAACAAGATGGAAGGAAAGATAAGCTCTGATGAGGAAAGGCAACAGAATGTTCTGGAATATAGGGAATGTAGGCTGAGCAGAAGGATATGAAGGCAATCGATATCTGAGCTTAACTCTGTGAAGGAGAGGAAGCAAAAGAAAACAGGCAATATATAGCAGTAGGAAGAAGTCAGGCCTGAGATTCCCAAGATGTAACTTCTAGTTCCAAAGCCAGAATTCAATTTTAGATCAGTCATTTCATGTCTATATTAGTCAGCTACTGCTGCAATAATGCTGTGTAACCAATCACTCTAAACCTCAGTGGCTTATATTAATAAGCAGTTTGGCTCGGATTTGACTGATCTAGACTGGTCTTGGCTGGGCTTGGCTAGGCTTAGCTCCAAGCTGCAGAGAGGCCCAAGCCTAATCCACATGTCTCTCAGCCTCCTTTGACCAATGGCTATCTGATATCTGCTTTTCTTATGGCAAAATGCAGGATTCTAAGAAAGAAAGCAAAACCATATAAGCACATTTCAAGCCTCTGCTCATACCATGCTTGCTAAAATCCCGTTAGCCAAAGCAAGCCATGTGGTCAAGCCCAAGGACACGGGATAGATTTTTCTGCTCACCACAAAGTCATAACAAAGGTATGGATATGATATTGCTACAGGGAAGGGGAAAACTGAGACCAGCAACTCAATCTACTACAACTGCTCCAGACTTCAGTTTCTGCTGCTGTATGATGAGAAAGTTGGCCTAGGTCAGTGGTGCTCAAACGCTGGTCTAGTGACCAACTGCATCAGAATCACTTAGGAAAACATTTAAAATATTAGATTCCCAGAGTTGGATGAGGTCCTTAAAACTGTATTTGTCTACTGGCCCCCACCTAGGTGATTCTGATGCACAAGCCTAGGCTAGATGGTCTCTAAGACCACTTACAATTTTTTAAGTTAATGACCAACTTAGCCTACCATAGAGTTTATCTAGGGCTTCCCTAGGTGCAAAGGTAGAGCGTTAGATGACCTGTGCAGGTGATGCTGCCTGACAGTGCAATGGATGTAAATCCATAAGCCCCAGATTCTCCCCTCAGTCTTCCCACTATGTAGATGCCTCCAGTAAGTGAGGCAACGTGTGCTCCCCATTTTTAAAGGTTAACAACTGCTCTCCCCTTATCACCATGATGCAAGTCGATTTTCCTGCCCACCTCCCATCCCCGAAGCAAACTCCTTGGCTACTTCAGGATCCTTTCCTGCATTCAGAGTTACATCTAGACAACAATGGGCATTGCAATATTTTTTAGTCACTTGCCTACAAAGATATTTGCCCAATAAGCTATGCAATATTAAAATTCTTGTTTTATGAAATCTCATATTTTTCAGTTAGAAGACAGGCTAGAGAGGAAGAGTCCAAATTGAGAGGAGAAGTAAAAGAGAGCTTCCTTTCCTGGGTCTTAGAAAAAGATATATGTAGAAATGAATTTCTCATCTAATTATTCATTCCTGTTTATATATTCTTTAATGATATGTTTCCATGGTTACCAGCGTTGTTAAATGCTGCCTGTGTTTCATTTTGCTTTGATGCTATTTGAGGTAGCATGCCAGTAGGAGAGGTTCACTTTTAAATGAAAGATGTAATTGAGGCATATATTTGATCCAAGGTTGAGTGTTCCTGTGAAGGAGATAGTGACCGTGCCATTATTTTCTGTTTGTATAGTTTTGTGTAGCTTTTCTATTGATGTTCTGTGAGTGTCCCAGGCATTAGGAAGGAAGAGAGAAAGGAAGGAGGGAGGGATGGAGGAAGGAACATAAACTACACACATATTAGATTCATGTGTACATTTCAGTACTGTTATACATATTTAGTGACATTGATTTGGCCAGACTGTCAAGTCGGTGAGGTTGCTTTTTACCTGCCCCATCCCTCCCTTCTCCCCTCACTGTCCCTCCTCCTCAACCCCCACGTACCTGCCAAGAGCCAAAGCCTTCTTTCAAAAATGAATTGAACATTCCATTACTTCACCTCAATGTCAATTTTAGTCAGAGTTCCAGCTTTTTTGGAGGTTGTCTGCTTTTGAAGGCCTAATTCTCAGGGAGAAATAAACGGCTTTGTCTCCTGCTAAAACAATGTCAGGCATCCAGATCATGTAAAAATTTGGAGACAGTGACTCAGAATGTGCCCTGCAGGGGGCAGCATACTTCATTTGTACATCAGCCCTCTACCTGCAAATTCATAGTGGAAGCTCGTCAGAAAATAGTGGCATCATGTCAAACAAAAAACTTAATTCTCAGACACTCCTAAGAAATATTTACTTAGTATTCTTCTTCAAAAATGTTTATATATATATATATATACATTTTAGATAGATAGATAGATATAATTTTTTTTAATGGTGCTGGTTTGGTTTTGCAGTAATATCAGTAGGTGCTAGAGGAAGCACACACCATTTAAATAGAGCCAGCTTTTCCTTTTCTTTTTTTTCCTCCTAAAAATCTTTCTGGGTTTCTGAAGGTTCTTAAAGGAGAAAAAAACAGTAACCTCTAAATTTCTTTTCATTTTCTCTCATTTAAGAATGATATAGTTTTCAGAGATTTAAGGCAATTTGGGCCTTCTTTTACTTGAACAAATTTAGGTATAGCTATTGGATTCCCAGGAGTCCTGTGGCCGTTCTGCTAGGTTGCCATGAGGTTATTTTGTTTACATAGAGGCTTTGCCTTCCAGCTTAGATTTGCGAACATGTTGATTCCTTCTTTGTTTTTGTTTGCATGTAAAAATCAAAAATTGTTATGAGCAAAACCAAATTTAGAGGGTTTTACGCTTATCTTTTATATTTCCCGTAGAGTTTTATGGGTTATTGGTTTACAAGCTTGCGGAGAGATTGAGGTCACTTTTTTAGCAGTTGGAGATGTGGAATAACTATTCCATGAAATCATGAAATTTTTTAAGCTATGTTCACCCAGGTATAAGACAATCTATAAAGCTCAAAGCTTTTAATGTTTTTATTTATATGCAGCCATCCTTTTGATGGTATTGCACACCAATTAAAAATAAATTCTCCTCTTTTCTTGAATTCATATGTCTGCATTTTCCTCACTAATTTTTGAAGACTGCCTACTCTACCTGTACTGTAGTTCCTGGTTGAATCATTTTCTTTTTCATAAACTTCCGTCTTCCAAATAATGAGAACTTTGCATTTTAAATGTCAACCTTTAACATGTGGCACAATTGACTTTTTCTCAGGATCATAAAGTAACTGTTAAGCTAACCTATTTTTATCCAAGAAAGCATAGGTGCTATTTTATATAGTGCAGTCTAAACCAGGAGTCAACAACCCATGAGGGACAGTAACCTCCAGAAAACCTTGGGAGGATATTTCAAGCCTAAACCTACAGGGATGGAAAACATCATAATTAGCATGGAAAGTCTTCATTGTATTCATTCTTCATCAGGCAAGGGTTGGTCTGCTTTAACATTCATATATAAGACACAAATCAGAGATAAAACTGGAAGTATAGTGGCAGGTCTCTTGAAGATAGCTCGTTATTTTATTTTATTTTTTTAATTTTTATTTATTTATTTTTCCCCCAAAGCCCCAGTAGATAGCTGTGTGTCATAGCTGCACATCTTTCTAGTTGCTGCATGTGGGACGCGGCCTCAGCCTGGCGGGAGAAGCAGTGTGTCAGTGCGCGCCCGGATCTGAACCTGGGCCGCCAGTAGCGGAGCGTGCGCACTTAACCGCTAAGCCACAGGGCCGGCCCTAGCTCGTTATTTTATTTCATTTACTATCACTTGAAGTTGTAGTTTGTTGTTGTTTTCACAGATATATATACTTTGACAAGTCTGTCACATTTCTCACAGATGCAGTTATCCCCCTTCTGAGACATCTTTATGATGCGAAGTCACATATAGGAGCACACCTGCCCCATAAGATCATCCTCCTGCAATCTGTTACTTTCTAAAATACAAAGTCTCCTAGGAGGAGCCATAGCCTGGAAGAGATTAATTACAGGCAAATGAGAGAAATAAGAAAGAAAAAGAGAAGGTGTCTGGTTGCCAGGAAAGCTGAAACTTGAAGGAGAAAAGAAATTATGGGGAGGTAGGAGTACACCAAATACCAACTTTGAGTAATAGACTCTAGCACTTTTCCACATGGCACAGTTGTCCCTTTTACTGGATTCCAGATAGACCATCATCCCTCCTTGGTCTGTGCACCACCAGGGCCATGGAGCTACTAGCTTCCAAGAGGAACAGTTCTGTCATTGGAAGGCTCTATTAGAATTTTTTTTCCTTCTGCTAGATTCCACTTCTGCCCTCTGAAGCTTTATTGAGTAGCCCTTCTTATATCTGGACTCCTCTGTTATTGCCGAACGGGACTATAGACCTCGTTTATGAGTCCATGTAGCATAAACGGCTCAGAGCACGAGGCTCTGAGAGAGAAATGACTTGAATCCCAGCTCTGTCACAAAGTAGCCACGTGAACTACTGCATATTGCATATATAAAAACTGAGTTTTCCTCATCTATAAAATGGAATAATATTGCCTGTTTCCCAGTGTTTTCTTAACAAATACACAGAATAATTTATCTACAGCACTTAGCCAATGCACAGTGAACACTCATTTGATTAATAAATGAGTTTTGCAGATTTATCAATGAATTGAATGAAGTCTACATAGGCGGAGTATAAGAGTAGGTTGCTCTCTATGACAGAAAGTTAGTCCCTGCAACCCACGTCTTGTTTCCAAATTAAACATCCTTGGATTCTATCAACTTCTTTTCCAATACACACTTTTTCAAGGGCATCCTTGACTTTTCCACTCAGAGTCATCTTGCATAGTAGCCCAGGAGGTAAAACAAATGCATGGTGGAAAAAGCAGTACAAGTCTAGGTTATACAAGTCTAGGAACCAGATCACCAGGTTTTTGTCCCAACCCTGGCATTTGTAAGCTGTGTGCACCAACAAGCCATACCCAAATCTAAAACCACCAGTCAAGAAATACAATCAGGAAACAACACACAGTTAGGGAAAGGAATACCTACCTTCACATAACTAAATGAAGTCTAGAGATGAAGGGTACAATGACAAAAAAGAGGCCCAAAGTCTGTTGACATTTACCACTGAATGCAGAGGCTAACGCTCATTAGTAACACCCAGTTGTGCTTATGAAATAATTGTGGGTAATGCAGCTATTTATTTCTGTAATGCCTTTTGGTGATTCATTTTAAGTCACAAGAATAAAAGCTCTGTGGCATCCTAAAGAGTCTGGAGGCTGCTGAAACCCACACTTGTAACTCTGAGTTTCTATCAGCTGGTGTTTCTCTAATGTGCAAGCAGAGAAGTACTCAGGGTCTTTAGAACAAGAATGTACTTAAATTCTATTTATAAATTATATGTGCTTTGCCATTAAATAAGTTAGACCAACCCACACACATTATTATTTAAGTTCCCCTATCAAGAAGGCTTTCATTTAATTTTTGTAAATGTTTCTGAGACAGGCATGCTAATTGATAGCATATCCTAAATCTAATGAGTGTCTGGTGGACAAAATAGTCTTATTGTGGCCAGTGGGTGTGAAGGATGACTATTCTGTTTTGTGTTAGGATTATTGCTATGAAGAAGATCTTGACCTGGTTGAGGTTTGATGTGGTCCATTTGTTTCTCTGTTAGTGTTAGAGTCAAATTCTTGCTGTCTTTGAAGACAAGAATAAGATAGTCATGGATAAAGGAAAAAGGAAAGTAACACTTGATCCTATACTTCTAGGAATTTACAATCTAATTAGAAGCATGAACAGTCACTCAGTGTTAAGAGAAAGCATTGGTTTAGGAGACTTGGGTTCTTGTCTGCTTCCATCTCTATTTTTGTGACCTCAGGTAGGTCACCAGAACTCAACAAGCCTCAGTTTCCTTGATTATAAAGTTGAGTGATTTTAAAATAATATCTCAGAGCCCTTTCATCTCTTTAGCTCTATGCTGAAGGGACATGAAATAAAATTTTTCTAGCAAATATAAATGATTAAAAATTAATACAGGATAAATTTTAGACATTAAATGCTGAAGTTATTCAGCTAATGGGAGCATCATATATAATCAAAACCTTAATTCTACCCCTAACCAGACTGGATAGTGGACAGCAGTGAACACACACATACACACAACATATAGATATACATACATACATATATATATGTATATGTTCTAAAATTCCATAGCACTCATGTACACTGCAAAACTAAAGTAAATTAAATACTTTAGAATTTAAAATTATATTTATTATGACTGTTTTTAAACAGATAAATTCCAAAATAGAGAATTCAAAACAACTATATAAAAATTTGCTTACCTTGGTACAAGTAACCTGTTCATACAATCTTTGGTCATTTTCAGACAATGCAAATAAAAATTTAAGTATCTTGATTTAAACTGCATGAATATATTTATAACTCTCACATCACTGGACTGATAAATGTAATGGCAAAGCTGCCATATATTCCCTTATATTAGAAAAATACAGAACTTACAGTGAAGGTTGTTTAATAAGAAACTGCTATAAATCCAAGGTAATATTTCAGCATTAAAATGTTGATCGTCAAGGCAGGGGCAAACAATCAATTATTACATATTTTATTCTGACTTACCATTATATTAACAAAATCATCATAAAAATGTCAATCCTGGCTATTGTGTAAATGAAACAATGAATACGTTTATTCAAGGGGAGTCTCAAGGTAAGATATTCTGCTCTTTAGGAAAATCTGCTCTTTAGTTTAATTCTAAATTTCAAGAAAATTGAAATCTTTTAAATTAAATCTAAATATATATTTAAAGGGATTAAATTTGAAAAATACTTCTCAGATAATTTTATTTTTCCATTTTCTAGAAAATTCTAGTCATCATTCAAAATTCCATCATTATTAATGTAGTAACAAAGAGCCATTTTAGCCACTAAAAATTAAAGGTTTCCATCTCAATCATTTATAGCACTGCTTCCTTTAAATCTAATAGTGTTAACCCTGAAAATAAAACATACAATCATGGGGCCAGCCCCGTGGCCTAGTGGTTAAGTTCAGTGCACTCTGCTTTGGCGGCCGGGCTTCAGTTCCCTACACCACTCATTGGCGATCATGCTGTGGTGGCGACCCACGTAGGATGTAGAGGAAGATTGGCACAGATATTAGCTCAGTGCGAATCTTCCTCAGGAAAAAATAAAAATCATAATATTCATTCACTAGTAGTACCTTCTTAGATGGACTTTGTGAGGATTAAAGGAAATAGGATATATAAAAGCATTTATCACACTGCTAAATGAAAAGTTATTTTCTCTCAAAATATTATGGTTTTTTTCTTTACTTTTTCACTAATACATAAGGCTTAGTAGAAAGGAAAATGGATTATGAGAGAGATTCCAATTTTCTTTTATTATTGTTTGTTTATTAGGTAGACTAACTGCTACAACAAACAACTCCAAAATTTCAGTAACTTGAAACATAAAAGTTGATTTCTCTCTCACACTAGAGTCCAGTGTGGGTGTTCCTGATTGGTTCTCCTCCAGTCAGCAACATGAGAGCCCATTCTCCTTCCATCACGTAGCTCCATCTTCCCCCATGACCTGGGAGTCTTCTCTTTTCAGGCAGCTGATAGGGAAAGAAAATAGAGGATCATGCTAGGCAGGGTTTTATGGGCTAAGCCTGGAAAGGGTATCATTCCCACGTACATTCCATTGGCCTGCACCCAGCCACATGGCCACACTTAACTGCAAGGGAGTCTGAAAGACACCTAACCTTGTGCCCAAGTTCTACATACATATCCATGTTCCAAAATTCTATAGCATTCACATGTACTGCAAAACTAAAGCAAATTAAATACTATAGAATTTAACATGATATTTATTATGACTGTTTTTAAACAGGATGGTAAAACCCAGGCGATAAGACCATAATTTTCAAAAGAGAAAGTGAAATATAATATTTGAGACCCTAATTATGAATTCTATAAAATTAAAAAGCTGTTCATCCTTAGAAAAGTCACTTAAAATCACTTGAGTCATCTCCAATTCAGTGAATTGGGCTGGAAAATTCCCAAGGTTCCCTCCAGATCTAATCTTGTAAGTAAAGCAATTTACTGCAATTATGGTCAACCTTGATATTGGGAGCATTAAAGGAATAATTTGATAATAATCTATAATAATTTGATCACATTTTCTAATTAGAAGTGACAGGATTTCTACTTACTGAATCACCATCACTGGACACATGGTTAAAAGGTTACAATTTGTCCAAATCCTCCAGCAAAAAGATAGGCAAAAAAAACTTCGTTAATATCATCATCCTGAAAATATTTGAGGTTCATAGTTTCTGCCAGTTTCTGCCGTAGTTTCTTATCCTGCACACCTTGAGTGCTCTTAAAAATTTACCAGGAAGAACCAACCCACTTGGGTTTAGGAGAACGAGATGAATTTTGTTTCTTTCTTTGTTGCTAGTTGTCTTTCCCTCTACTTTGATTCTTTTCCTTTACTCTTGATGGAGTATATCTCTCCCCCTCTCTCTCCCATGGTCTCTCTTATTATACAATTATCCTGGGCAAGTTGATTTCTGAGGTAGCAAGTGGCTCTTTTGGCTTCGCTAAAGTAGAAGGAGAAACTATTATAAGTTACTGTTTGTAGAGGAAATGAGCTGCCCACATAAACTCTTTGTTTACGTAACTATAAGCTTTAAAATTTGATAAATGTGAGGAAAGTAATAAAGAGTTATTAGGACCCCCAAATGTAAACACCTAATTTCAAAGCTTCTTTTTCTGTAGCAGCAGAGAAAGCATAATTAACAGTAATATACACTTAACAACAGGACACGTGGACTGATGGTTTTCCCCATTCTCTGCACACATTTATTGGTACTAGAGAAACTCACACATTGGGAAAGAATGACTCAATTGCAGAAAATTTTTGTCAAGTTAAAAACTATCATTTGAAATCTGCCTTCATTTTTAGTACAGCTTACTTTTTACAAGCTATAATTCCTCTTCTGGTCTCTTCCTCTATTTATTTTCAAAATCAAGAAAAATCTTTGATGATAAAAAGTAAATTAAAATCTATGTTTTAATATCTATGACTATTACAAAATATTCCATTTTTAAAAAATATTTTATAATTTTTTAGATTGCGTGTATTAGACTCTTCATGAAAGACAAACCCAACTCTACCCAATTATTACTATCACAAAATGAAAACCTGATATTCTGATGTCTAACCCAAAGCAATTAAAAATTCCCACTATTTTAATTAAGCTAGTTTTTTTCTAGATTGTTTCACTAATGAGTTATTCAATAATGTTCCAGAATTATTGTGGAATGTCCCCCTAAAATTCATATGCTGAAGTCCTAACCCCATGTTGGAGATTGTGATTGTATTTACAAATAGGGTCTTTAAAGAGTTGATTAACTTAAAGTCTTTAGGTGGGCCTTAATCCAATATGACTGGTGTCCTTATAAGAAGAGGAGATTAGGTTACAGATACACACAGAGGAAAAGCCATGTGAAGGCACAGGGAGAAGCTGCACGGCCATCTACAAGCCAAGGAGAGAGGGCTAAGAAGAGATCAGCCCTGTAGAAACCTTGATCTCAGATTTCTAGCCTTTGGAACTATGAGAAAATAAATTTCTGTTATTTAAGCCACCCAGATACTTTGTTACGGCAGCCCTATCAACTAGTATGGGAACTAACAGCTTACAAAAGCCAGTAACATCAGATCATGACCTGAGAACAGAGATCTAGAACAGCTTCCCTCTTCAGCACGTCACTCCACACGCTTCTAGGAACCACTGCTTACTTTTTTGGCCTGGACAGGCCATCCAAGGATTGATTCCAGCAGTGAACATATGTAAGCACCAAGCTGGAGAAATTATTCTCCTCCTCAATATAAAGGATCTTTATTTTTGCTGGAGGACGAGAACCTGGTGCCTAAACACCTTGAGTTCTTAATCCACATCTCTGAATTCCAGATCTGCTGCCTGCATTACCCTTGTTGGCCTTCCAAATCGGCATCGAGGCCTCAGCACCCAGGACCTGCTGCACACTCAGAATCCACTGCTACCTCCGTCTGAGTGCTGGCTCTGGGTTTGGCATCACAATCACATTCTTTGTTCCCCTTCCAGTTCCTCAGACCTGGAAAGGACAGTGTTGTGAGCAATGTAAGTTCTTTCATTCAGCCATTCAGAAATTTGCCCACAACAAATTTAAAATGTAAATTAGAACATTTACATAATTTTTTAATTCAAGTCTCAGAGAAAGGAGGACACTTTGCATCCAGAAAATTCTTTCAAAGCTGCTCTTTTACACATAATATAGATGATCATAGAGGCCATTTGAAGTCACTGAAAAATGGAGTGGGCAATGCACAAGTTAAATTAGGCTTTTTGGTTTAAAGTCAACTCTTTATTGCCTTTAATATCTATTGAAAACTTATTCACAAAATTCTATGCCAGAAATAATATACATTGCTGTCTGTTAAATGGTTTTTTTCTTGGTTGGAAAGTTCGAATCTATTATTTTTCCTTCTTGGTTGTTGGCACTCAGTTTTCAGGAAAAAATTTATTCCTATTAATAAATACGGATTTTTATAATATACTTTTATGCTATGTTCAGAAAAAATGAGGTAGCTATAGATACTTCCACTTTTTATTCAATGTTCAAGGCTCATTAGAAGAAAAAGTTGTAGGAAAGGGATAAATTCCTTTATAAAACTTTACACAACTTTCTTTTTGGTCTGTTTCAAATAGTAATGGACCTAGTTAAAACAGGAAGCTCAGGATGATAGCAGGCTTTATCAAGAATGATACACGAGCAAAGAAAATTTAAAGAAATTCTTAAGTAGCCAAATCTATCTCAAAAGGCTCCTGTGATCTGGAGGGAAGGGAAGCTTTGCTGGGAGGAAGTTGAGAATGATTTTTCTTATTCCAAAAGGCTTTCTCAGGTATTGGAAGAAGAAAAAAATGTAGTTTGTCTAGTTTCTCATGTTATTTATAGAAAATACTTAAATCTAGATATTTCAATTAGTTTCTTAAAGTACAAATTGCTCATCAATGTCTGTTCGTAAGATAATTGTGTTAGACTTAAGAATTTGATTTTTAAAATCAAGTAACAAATGACACCTTAGAAAATAGAATTTTTATTTTTATCTTAAAGCAAGCTCAGGTTAGAGGTATCTGTTTACAAACTTTCTTCGTTTAATTGGTTTTCTTAATATGAAATAGTATTTCCAGAACTAATTAAAATTTCATTCTAATGAATAGTCAAGACCAAAATGTTATCTTCGCAGTACAGTATATAGATTTTTAAATCATCCATAAAGGTAATTATATTTTTTTACATTCTTAAAAAGTCATATATTGTTATTGATGCCAAATGGGTTGTTTGCTTCCTCTCAGGCCATGATTGAAGAAGCCATCACCAGAGCGGAATCTTTCTCAGTTATGTACACACCATTTGCAACAAAAATCAGAGCTGATAAAATAGAAAAAGTAAAAGAGGTTTTCACAAAAACTCATCCTGCATATGTGGAATATATCTATACAGGTAAAGTTCAATATCTTCAAGCTATCGGCTGGTACTTTATTTCCATTAAAACAAATACAGGGTCATTTCTGGTTTATTTGTTTATTGTTTCAGTTTTAGAGGTATGTTGTTCTAATCTGATAAATTGAAATGGGAAGTTATTTTAAGGTTTTAATTAGGGCTAGCTCCACGGGTCTAGCACAATATTCCTTGTGCCATCACGTTTTTATATTTTAAGAGGAGAATTTATTTAGAAACTCTAAGATTTTGAAAAATGAAGGAATAACCTGTGGAGAAATGGCGCCTTTCTCCATATCCTTTAGCAGTAAACTAGGTGATTATAATATTTTCCTGCAGACGGATTTTTTCCAGTTCCTGCTATTTCTACTTTTCTTCCTCCATCTGTTTCATGCCTCAAAGATCCCATCCAGATCCCCTCTTTCCTTATGTTCTTGAATCACTGGCATCCAAATGAGATCTGGATAGCCGAGTGTACATGGAGGACACAACACTGGTATTACCCTTTGTTTTTCTTTTTGTCTTTGGAAGCCACTTACTTTTATTCATTCATTCAAAACTACTTTTACTATCCACTATGTGCCAAGTGTTATTCTGAATTAAGGCAAGGATTTTCTTGTACTAAATTAAGAGCCGTTCAACAATGACTACTACATTAAGCTAAATCTCTAAATGCACATACCTAATATCCATCCTCCTATGAAAGCTCCTTCATTCTTTTTTCCAGAGCTTTGGGGCCAAGTCACTGATTTATATGATTAATAATGTACTCCGTTAGTGATCATTTTTAAGGTGCCAGCCATGCTACATTCATTTTTTCTTGTTATTCCCTAACTTATGAAGTGAGATGATTCTCATTTATAAACAAGAAAACAGCAACCAGAGAACATGAATTGCTTTTCCAAAGACGCCCAGCAAATCAGTGGTAGCAAGCCTTGGATTTGAACCCAAGTCCTTGCTATTGAGCTACACCATTTCCATCTGACAGGAGCAGAGGTGTGATGGAAGCATTAAATTTAGGTCCTATGGAGTCCTTATGTTTCTCCACAATGCCTCAAGCTCATCAGAGGAAAGATATTAAATAAATCTAACTAGCGATGATTGAATAGTGAATCCCTGAGGAACAATGTGAATTTGAGGGCAGAGAAAGGGAAAAGAAGAAAGCACAATGCTTTCACCATTGATGCTGAGCATTAGTTTGAACATTTTGTAAGGAAGTATATGAGAATGTTTCAGAACTCGCATTTTTTGCTAATTGTTATAAATCATTTATTATTTTGTTGTGGATATCTTCAGGGGTTTTTGGGGGGGGGCATGAATAGCACACAAAAGTCATATCTATCTAGTGTCATAGAAAATTAATCAGATTCAGCTATTTCCATTTCTACTCCCAGATCCATTGGTAATGAAGAGAGATTCATTGAGGAGATCACCAGTTTACCAAATCCTTTACTGGTAGAATGAGTTTTGTTATATTTGAACTGCTTCACAGAGAAGTCATGAAGATTAATTAATACTTAGGAAGCACTGTTACCACTGAGAGTTTAAAAACAATAATAACATTAATGATCCAGATTCGTGTCTCATGTAACTCCATCAAACCTGTTATCAAGATGAATTATGATCTGTTGGCAAGACGATTCATGCTAAAGGATTTTATACTTGGAAGAGAAGATAATTATAAGTTACTAATTATTGTTTCTATTATTTTATAATTACTAATTGCTCAAGTATGACAGTGCTGTATAAGAACATAGAGAGGAAAGACGCAGCTTCTGGAGGGAGAAGGGAAGGTAGAGAATGTAGTCTAGAATTTTAAATTTCATTGGGACTGGTTACATTCTTTGCTCTGTAGAACCTGTACTTTGGGCTAACAAGGCTGTTGCATTGATGACATTACTCACCTCAGTTGCAAAGGATTAAAGGGTCTTCACCAAAACCATTGCTGGAATGATTGTGAAACCACTGTTACTAACTGTCTGTGCATAGTCGTAGTGGTATGGCTTCTTTTCCCCCAGCAATTCCAAGGTGAATGAGGGCACAAAACATAGAAAGAGGGAAGGTCAGATGTTACCTTTAGCATCTGGATATCTCTAACAGGAGGTGCAGAGTGGTGATTAGGGCAGGCATCAGTAACCAAAGGCAGTAGCTAGAAAGTGAGTCACACAAAGAGAGATAAGGCCTAGAAGAGTAGCTACCTTGTTTTGTTGGCACTTCCTCAAAACCAGGATTCTCCTTTTATCCACCTTATAGATAGAATTTAAGAAGCTTCTATCCTGCCAAAAATTTACTCATTTATTTCAATAAATAGTCATTCAGCAGGTGTGACTGAACAATCACACAGCAGATGTGTACAAACTGTTTTTACTTACACATATTGGTCTTTGGTCTGTCCAGAGCCAAAAAAATATAGTCTATCCCATCCCAGGGGATTCAGTCCCATCCAATCATTTCTAAAATTTAGTCTCTCTTCAGTAACTATCTAATCAAATTCACCACTTCCTTCCCCTTTTCACAGGATTCTCCTCTCCCTCTGGTCTGGTTTCAACTTTCACAGAGCTCAGGCATACCCAATGTCCAAAGGGGTCAGTGGACATGTGAAAAAAGAGTCCTCTTTCAACGTCTGGTACAGGCTGGTAGAGCTGCTGATTACGTGGCTAGTGAACTTGAGTTCAGCACTGTTGGCTTAAGCAGGACCTAATGGGCTCATTTATGTGACACATTAGGTGACCCAAGGGCACCTATATTAGTTGCCCATGCTGCCTCTTGGTGTAGATGCTTCTTTATATGTACGCCAACCACTCCTGCCACACAAGCTGGCCCAATCTATAGCCACTCTGAGATTCCCTCTCCCTGCCAGAATGCTGGCTCGTGAACTCAGTTGCCTTCTGGATCTTACTGTAGAAATCCCCTATACTACACTGGAGACTGGAAGTAGTTTTAGCCCTCTCTCCAGCTTGCTATGTTATTCTACCATTTCTCTTCTCGCTTTCTCTATGCTCCAGAATTCCAAGATCATAAGGACAAGAAGAAGATCTACAATGGAGATGGATGCTTTGTTCATCTATTCATCTATTCATCAAATATTTATTGAGCACATATATTCCAGACACTATTCTAGGTAGTGCTAGAATATACCTGCTCCTAAGAAAGGATCTGACTTTAGTAATTTATACTTCAGGGTAAATATCAGACTATATTTTTCCTCTCCTCTAGAGAATATTTTCAATTAAAATCTAAGCTCTAATTGTGGAATGGAAGGCTGACTTTAATTAAAAGAATGATGGAGGAGAAAACAGATGAGGGAGCAGTCTGGAAATAGAAGTCCTTTCCACTGAAAGCGGCAAAGACTGTCTAGTTGTTTACTAAACTATTTTCTTTTCCCCTCATGCATGTAACTAGAATACAGTTAGTTACAATTAGGTGACGCTTGTGACTGAGTAATGGCCCATAGAATGTGGGCAAAAATAATGTATGCCACTTCCAGGCCTAGCCCATAAAACCCTACCATGCAGAACTCTCTTTCCCAACCACTGACTGAGTGGATAAGACCATGGAACTAAAGAAGCCACAAGACAAGAAGCTTGGATCCCTGAGGACCATGTGGAAGGTCACACTGAATAACCATATGAGCAATAAACAAAATTCTCTTACTTTAGATTACCGAGATTTGGGGGTTCTTTGTTAAATCGGGTAGCTTTTCTCTAACTAATACACTGGTCTTACAGCATAAAAAGTAGACAGCTTCCTACTCCATCTACAATGTACACAAATAAATTCATGCGAACTCAGTGACTGAATAAACACTCCTCTATATGCAATCATTTCCATCCTCAGAAATACTCAATTTGTGCCCATTCTCTTCTACCTCACACTCACTCATCCTTCCATGGACAACTGCGGGTGGTTGTTCTCATACACATGTGTTTGTACCCACCCACAGAAAGATAACATTTTAGGAGAGACACTGATGCCCCATGGGAGATAGAACACAATTTTGTAGTTTTCATTGCAGCAAGAGAAATTGAGGGCATAGGTAAGAATTTCTAAATTATAGAGGTCATCTAAATAAACAGTCAACAGATGAAGTTCATAAAATCTGCACCTTAAAGATCTTGGATGAGGAGTCTACCTATCAAAGTTTTGCTGGATAAGTAGTTATTATCATTAAAACTTGGAGACTAACACATTTAATTCTCCCAGCAGGTGCTGGCAGACAAACCTCCAACTCAGAAACTCTGCCCAACTCCAGGTCACCTTCATCAAGCCTAGATAGTATTGAGTTCATTACTCCTTGGTCACGTGACAGTGCTGTGAGCCCAGCAATAGCTGGCAGAGGTGGTGGTGATGAGCAGGAAGACTACTGATGATAGAGATCCCCCAGGCAGTGTATTCTCTCTAGCCAACCCCTAATTCACAGTCACCCTTGTCAGGGATTTCCACATGAAAAACAGATGCAAGGGGAAAAAATAATAAAAATAAATTCATTTTGAAATGCATGTAAATCTAAATATTTTTAATTTATTTATTGAATGGACCAACTAAATTAGTGATTCATTATGAGAAAAACCTACTTCACCCTCAGTGGCAGGCACTA
This sequence comes from Ceratotherium simum simum, assembly GCF_057802395.1. Classification (NCBI taxonomy): domain Eukaryota; kingdom Metazoa; phylum Chordata; class Mammalia; order Perissodactyla; family Rhinocerotidae; genus Ceratotherium; species Ceratotherium simum. The sequence goes on from NC_141914.1 coordinate 48,519,077, forward strand.
GGACCATATTGCCCTTATAAATTCTACAAGACTGATGATGGGGGTTAAAATTCAAATTGGCCTTGTGGGACAACCAGGTTTATACATCCTCAGGAACTGTGCATCTTTTGCTATTTTGGGAATATGGTAAGACCCACCAAAATCTTAAAGCCGTATTATAATAGAGCTGTAGTGTATTATGTTTCATGGAGAAAAAATTACTGAATTTTTAGCAGTGTAGCTATCCATTTTTCTTATTTAAGGAAAAATTCAGTTTGATTCATGCAGAGTAGTCAGGGTATATAAAACAAATAATAATTCACCAGCCCCAGAATTATTATGTTTTCATTTATAAAGATTTTTCTTGAGATTTTTATTCATATATTCCAATGAAATAATGCAATTCTGTATAGTTCTTATTCTTGCATGGTTGTATTTTAATAATAATAAAGTAATACAATAAGCATATCCTGTCTCCTCTTGATGAAAATATCAAGATTTATTTGCTAAATAAATAAATATTCGGTAATGGATCTATGCTTAGTAATGTTTAATAGAAAAGTTTTCTGGATCAGATATCAATTACTTTAACACTTAGATGGATAGAGTCATATTTTGTCTTTCCAATGCAATTTAACTCCCAAGAGTAAATATGTATGTTCAGGGGAATAATATATTGTTTTAAAATAGACCTTTAAAAATTGCTTTTCACTAGAATTTATAACCTTGTTCTTGTTCAGTCATCATTTACCAGTAAGGATAATACATTCTTATGCTCTCTAAAACATGAAGTTAAAATTCCTCATTTTCTTCTTTCTACTTTAAAATAAGAAAAATATTATAATTTTATCATGATCGAGAGTTTTCAAGATCAAACTATTTTCCTCTTTGTAACCCACTTTCTCAAACGGAAAAGGTTATAGAATTAAAGGCCTACATCCCCAAGATTATCACGAAAGTGTTACAGTCAGGTTGGTTATCAAGATGATAAATCACCTCAAATTTGTACCACAGAATTCTTGTTAGAAGCAGAATCATTCTCAAAGTAAAGAAATCCGTCATAGATGGGGCTAAAGTCTCTGTTCTTGAAATATTAAAATCTTGGTCTTCCCAATGGGCAGCGTGGTGTTCTGGCCTGTTCTATCTAAGGAAAGTAAACACTTCTCAGCAAGCAGTTCTCTTCTCCTTTGCAGTAGCAGGTTACAGCACTGTTTGCCTCTGGCCTCCATCGTCTACTGTCTCTCACCTTCTTTGACTGCATTTCTCCTGGACCTCCCTGGAACTATAATGCATCCTGCTTAGTATATTTTCTTATGGGATCTGACTAAAGACAGACGGAGCTGTAGTTAAAGAATTACCAGTTAATAATCCAAAAATAATTGGAAGTAATGTAAATTTTTACTGCTGCTTCTCAAGAAAAACCAATGGGTTGGGGCAAGGTGGAAGAGTTGGAATGGGATACATGGCACAAAGCAGGTATTATAGGTTTATAGGTTTTGTATCCATAACGCTCAGCAAAAGCTTGCCACACACACACACACACACACACACACACACACGCACGCACTTACATGGCAGCTCCCCTCCAAGTCTCCTTTCCCACTCTAAGCTCTCCAGATACACTCCGCAAGTTTATTCCCTCATAAATAGACAGATTAGTCCCTTTCCAGTATCAATTTTGGTAGCCTTACTGGTTTCTCAGGTTCTTATCTATCACCAGTTACCACAGTCTGTATGAGAAAGCTCCATAGCCATTTTAAAACAGACAGAGCTCATCTTAGCAGGTAAGGGAGTAGCTAGGTAAATACTCATGTTATGGCTTTATTTTTCCTGAAACGCTTACTTATGCTGTCTAATCTAGCCAATCTGTAATGTTATAGCTAATCATTAGACACTGCCATCTAATAAATCATGCAGCTGAGCATTAAAATCCTTGAAGATAGAGCTCCCAATCATATAAAACAATGTCTCTACTTTCTCAATTTTAATTTCTACAAGTCATTTTTGTGGAGAATTAGAAATTTCTGTTTTGTAGTGTTATCCTTCTTTTTAGTTGTTTAGTTTTAGATATTCAACATTCAAGTCCTATTTATTTCTGCTTTGCTACGTGGCTCACAGTAAACTTACATCTTATAGACAGGAGTGTTTCTTGATGCCCTTGGGGTCCACAGATAATCCTGCATTTCACATCTAAAATAGAGCCCCATCCAAGCCATTTGTATTTTTTTCCTTTTATTTATTCTTAAAAACATTTTGATTGTGAAATATCACACATATATAAAAATGCATGAAACAAATGCACAGCTTAACTAATTATTACAGAATAAACATCTAGTCAAAAAACAAAACATTGCCACCTCTCCAGATATCCTCAACTGGCCCGTTCCCAATCCCAAACCACTCCCTACCCGCTACCAAGGTAACTACTCTCCTGAGTCTTAGAACAGTGACTTCCTTACCTTTCCCTACAGTGTTGTCACCTAACTATGCATTCCTAAACTCTGAATTTTAATTGACCTGCTTTGAAACATTATAAATATGAAATCATGGAGTAGATATTCTTTTGTATCTGGCTTCTTTTGCTCAATATTTTGTTTATGAAATTCATCCATGTTGCAAAAAGCATTAGTTGGTTCATTTTTATTGCTATATAGTATTCCATTATATGAACAGTCCAGAATTTATATATTTATCCCACTGTTGATGAACATTGGGGTTGTTTCCAGTTTGTGGCTATTACAAATAATGCTATTATGAACATTCTTATATATGTTTTCTATTGCAATATATCTAGGAATAGAATTGTTGAGTCATATAGTATATATATTTTGCCTACACTTGTTATTTTCTGTTTTATTTTGTTTCATTTTTACTAGCAATCGTAATGGGTGAGAAGTAGTATCTTATTGTGGTTTTCATTTGCATTTCCTTAATGATTAGTGATGTTGAGCATCTTTTCATGTGCTTATTGGTTATTTGCATATCTTCTTTGGAGAAATGGTTATTCAAATCCTCTCCCATTTTTTTTTTTTTTTTTTTTTTGTGAGGAGATCAGCCCTGTGCTAACATCTGCCAATATATCCTGGGCTAACATCGGTGCCCATCTTCCTCCACTTTATATGGGACACTGCCACAGCATGGCCTGACAAGCGGTGCGTCAGTGTGCACCCAGGATCCGAACCGGCGAACCCCGGGCCTCCACAGCGGAGCACACGCACTTAACTACCTGCGCCACTGGGCCGGCCCCCCCTCCCATTTTTTAATCAAGTTGTTTTGTTGTTGTTGTTGCTGAGTTGTAGGAATTCTTTATATATTCTGGACATGAACTCCCCATCAGATATATGATTTGCAAATATTTTCTCCATTTCATAGGTTGCCTTCTCACTCTGTTCATAGTGTCCTGTGATGCAGAAAAGTTTTAAATTTTGATGATGTCTAATTTATCTACTTTTTTTTTTGTCCTTTTAGTATCCTATTCAAGAAATCATTGCCAAATCCAAAGTCATGAAGTGTTTCCCCTTATATTCTTCTAAAAATTTTTTAATTTTAGCTCTTACATTAAAGCGTTTGGTTCACTTTTGAGTTAATTTTTGTGTATGTGTAGAGTAAGGGTCCAATTCCATTCTTTTACATGTGAATATCCAGTTTTCCCAGCATCTTTTGTTGTTCAGAATGTCCTTTCTCCATTGAATGGTCTTGACGCCCTTTGTGAAAAATCATTTGACCCATATATGCAAGGGTTGATTTCTGGGTTCTCTATTCTATTCCATTGGTCTGTATGTCTGTCGTTATGCTAGTACCATTACTGTTTTGATTACTGTAGCTTTGTAGTAAGTTTTGAAATCGCAAAGTGTGACGCTTCCAACTTTGCACTTTTTCACAATTATTTTGGCTCTTCAGGGTCCATCGATATTCTATATGAATTTTAGGATGGGCTTTTCAATTTCTGCAAAAAAACTGTGTTGGGATTTTGACAGGAATTGAATTTGTGGATAGCTTTGGTATTATTGACATCTTAATATTGAATATTCCAATCCATGGACACAGGATGTCTTTCCCTCTATTTGTCTCTTCTTTCATTGCTTTCAGCAACACTTTATAAATTTCAGTGTACAAGTTTTTCACTTGCTTGGTTAAGTTTATTCCTAAGTATTTTATTCTTTTTGATGTTGTTGTAAATGGAACAGTTTTCTTAATTTCTAATGTTTATCATTCTTGTACATACCTTTGTGCTTTTACTATATACATATATGGATATACATGTATGTATTTTTAAAAGATGTATAGAATTGTCCTCCAAGTTTTTTGAAATTCATATAAACGCTATTTTTACTATTTGCATATTCCTACACATTTCTTTTATTGAATATTATACTTATAAGATTCATCTATGTTTATATGATAAGCTCTCATTCATTTATCTTCAATGTTTGTGTGATTTGCCAAAATTTATATATGAAATCTAATGTTACTGGTCATTTAAGTTGTTTCCCATAGATTCTTTTTTTTTTTTTTGTGAGGAAGATCAGCCCTGTGCTAACATCTGCCAATCCTCCCTGGGCTAACATCCGTGCCCATCTTCCTCCACTTTATATGGGACGCCGACACAGCATGGCTTGCCAAGTGGTTCATCGGTGCACGCCCAGGATCCGAATCGGCGAACCTCGGGCCGCTGCAGTGGAGCACGCGCACTTAACCACTTGCACCACCGGGCCGGCCCCATCCCATATATTCTTATTACAAACAAGAGTGGTATTAATATTTTTGTATGGTCTTCTTATGCACATGTGCAAGAGATTCTCTGAAGCATATACTAAGGAGTAGAATTAATCCCTGTGTCATAAAGCATAAGCATCTTCAACTTGTTAGATGTTGCCAAATTGCTTACCAAGGTGGTTTTATTGTTTCACCATCCAAATACGAGTGTACCAGATTGCCTATTGATATATATCATTATCAATCTAGTACTGTCAGACTTTTAAAAATTTTGCCAATCAGTGAGTGGGAAATGGTATCTCACATTTTTTAAATACGTATTTCCCTGATTATTAATCAAGTTGAACATCTTGTCATGTCATTCATTGACCTATGTTACATTTCTTGAAAAGATATATAGAATTGTTCTCAAAATTTTTCAAATTCATAAAAATGATGTTTTTACCATTTATATATACCTGTAAGTTGCATGTTCATATCCTTGGCTCATTTAGTTTTCTGAATAATTTTACTATTGATTTATTGGAGTATTTTATATCTTATCCCAATAAGAGGCTTGTCTTTTCTATGGTGTCTTTTGATGAACTAAAGTTTAAATTTTAATGTCATTTTATAAAATTTTAATGATTTGTGGCTTCATGTATTGTTTAAGAATCCATCCCTACTCAAGTACATAAAGATATTTATTCTTTATTTTTCAAGTTTCTGTTGTTCTGACTAGGACCACAACACAGTCTTGAACAGAGGAAGTGATAGTGGGCATTCATATGTTGTTCTAGATTTTAAAGCAAAAGATTTTTTTCTTTTGCTGAAGAAGATTTGCCCTGAGCTAACATCCACTGCCAATCTTCCTCTTTTTGTATGTGAGTCGCTGCCACAGCATGGCCGCTGACGATGAGTAGTGTAGGTCCATGCCCAGGAACTGAACCTGGGCCACCAAAGCAGGGTGCACTGAACTTAACCACTAGGCCACTGAGGCTGGCCCTAAAGCAAAAACCTTTTCAGTTTCACCATTAAATACAATGTTTACTGTAGGTTTTTGAAAAATATTCTTTATCAGTTTGAGGAAGTCTCCATCTATTTATATTATGCTAAATGTTTTAGCATTATTGATCATCTCTGTTTTATCTTTATTTTTATTTCATTACTTTCTGATCTTATATTTATTATTTCCATTATTTCACATTTTGAGTGCTTGTTCTGTTATCACCTAGTTTCCTTCATTGGATTCTGAGCCCATAAATTTTTTTTCTTTTTTTTTCTGAGGAAGACCAGCCTGAGCTAACATCTGATGCCAATCCTCCTCTTTTTGCTGAGGAAGATTGGCCCTGGACTAACATCCGTACCCATCTTCCTCTACTTTATATGGGACGCCCCCACAGCATGGCTTGACAAGAGGTGCATCTGTGCACGCCCCGGGCCCAAACCTGCGAACCCTGGGCCATGGCAGCAGAGCACGCACACTTAGCCACTATGCCACCGGGCCAGCCCCTGAGCTCATTAATTTTTAACTTTTTCCCTTTTTTTAGTAGAGATTATAAATTTCTCTCTAAGAATGATTTTGGTTATATCCCACAAATTTGGAAAAACAACATTTCATTATATTTTATCTTAAAATATTTTCTAAGCTCTAATATGAAATCTTCTTTGAGCCATGGCTGACTTAGATATGCTGTTCTTAATGCCTAGCCTAGATGTAAAGAAATGTTTAGCTATCTTTGTTATTGATTTGTTGTTGTTGTTGTTGAGGAAGATTAGCCCCTGAGCTAACATCTAATTGCCAATCCTCCTCCTTTTGCTGAAAAGATTGGCCCTGGGCTAACATCCGTGCCTGTCTGCCTCTGCTTTACATGTGGGACGCCTGCCACAGCATGGCTTGATAAGTGATGCCTATGTAGGTCTGCGCCTGGGATCCCAACCTGCAAACCCCAGGCCACCGAAGCAGAGTGCACGAACTTAACTGCTGTGCTATCGGGCTGGCCCCTATTATTGATTTTTAACCTAATTGGATCATTTTCGAAACTGTAATCTATATTACAATTCCTGAAGTTGTTAAGGCTTGGTTTATAGACTAATATATGGCTTATGTTAATATATGGTTTCACTAATATTTCATTTATGCTTGAGAAGGTGTATTTTTCTCATTGCCAGATGCAGGGTTTTTAATGTGTTCATTAGCTCAAGCTTGAAAATTAACCATATCTTCTGGATATGCTACAAATTTTTTGTCTCCTTCATCTATCAATATACAGAAAAAATGTTAAAATAATCCCGAATGGTGGTTGATTTGTCAATTTATCTTGATAATTTTGCCAATTTTTATGTTTTAAGTTTTGGCTTAAAAGTGTGTACACTTAAGGTTGTTAAACTTCCCTTATGAATTGTATGTTATCATTATGTAATTATGCTCTTTGCCCTTAACAATGTTTTTTATATTAAAATATATTTTGTCTGAGATTAATATAAAAACACTAGTTTTATTCTGACTGGTATTTTTCTGGTGTTTATTTTCACATCCTTTTACTTTCAACATTTTGTGCCTTTACATTTAAATATTCTCTTAAAAATAACACATAGCTGAACTTTTTATTTATTTATTTACTTGTTTATTTAGTCAATCTGTCTTTTAAAAATTCCTGATTTCCTTGAGTTTTTTAGCCAATACACAAGTTCTTCAAACACAGAACTGTTGTCTGTTTTGTTCACTGATATATCCCGTTGAGTTAAATAGTGCCTGGCGCATGGTAAGTGCTAAATCAATCTTTGTTGATTAAGTTTATTTCTACCATGTTATGGGCTTTTATTCCATGGGTTTTTCCCCACTCCTAACTTGCCTTCTTTTATACTATTCAAGGGTTTTTTTCCTTCATCTTTCCTTTCTACAGGTTTGCAAGTTACAAATTATGCTTCTAGTTTTAAGAATTACCTTTGACATTTTGCCACCCATAGACAGCTTAACAGAATTGAAATTTAATAATTATCTTTACTGAACAAGATACGAGTCTTAGAATACTTTAACTAAAATTACCTCCCTAATGTATAGATCCCATATTTTTATTCCAACTTGATTTTTTCCCTTATTCCTCAAATTAGTTATTGTAGTCATAATTGTTTTTACATAATCAATATTTATCTATAGTTATCTTATATACATGTCTACCAATTGTTTCTTACATTTCAGTCCTTTTGGGTTTCATTTCCTTCTTTCTGAAGTACATCCTCTAGAAGTGCTTATAGTGAGGGTTTCTTGGTAGTAAACTCTTCATTTTTGATTGTCTAAAATATCTCTAATTCACCATGCTCACCCTGGATGATATAGTTCAGCTAGGTATAAAATTCCAAACTGAAAAAGTAGCACTTTGAAGATATTATTTTACTATCTTCTGACTTGTATCATTGCTGTTGAGAAGTTAGATCTCTTTCCTTTGTATATAATCTTCTTTTATTTCTGGTGCCTTTAAGATTACATCTTTGTTTGATGTTCTACAGTTTAACTAAGATGTATTTAGTTGTAAATTTTTTTTTCTTAACCCGCTTAGAAGTCATTGGGCTTCGTAATCTAAGGAATCATGTCTTTCAGAAATTCAGAAAAATTGTTGTCTATTTCTTTTTTAACACTCCAGTCCTTAATTCTTGCTATTCTTTCATTTAAGAATTTTAACTCGACATTTGTTACTTCTCCTCATTCTATCCTCCATATCACTGAGGCTGTGTGTTACATTTTCTATCTCTTTGTCTGTCTGTGCCGTCCATTTTACTTCTCCCATTTTTTTAACAACCATCTAAAAATTTTCAGCCTTCTGACTCGAGCCCCTTGACACTCCCCTTGTTTCATTCCTATCAATTTTTGCTTTATTCACCCCATTTCTTAATAAACATTAAAAAATTTCCACTCTGCTGGGATGAGGCCCTTGACTCTCTCCTCTGTCTCACCCTGTTCTCTTGTTAATTATTCTAATGCTGTGGAAAAATAATAATAATGATATAGATCAAGAAAAATTATCCTAAACATTTATTATTTTTTGTTATTATCTCATATATTTAAATCTACTTATCAGCAATAGTATCATAATGTTATCATAATAATGACATCACCAAGATGTCTTCAATTTTGTTATCTTTGTACTAGCTGTAAAAATTAATAATTCCTAATCCTCAAACTGTTGTTTCTTAAATAAAAAAAGCATTCCCAGATAGTCACTTGAAGAGGTTTATGATTGTCTTTCTTCTCAGCTAGAATATTTTAAAGGTTCCTTCGTATTTGTAGATATACTGAACTACTAACTAAATCTTTCTGTCAGAAATCTTTGGTTTCAAGTGGTAGGAATCATAACTCAAACTGATTTCAGTACATCTAAGTTTTAAAGGGGGAGAGGGAAGCATGAAATATGTTGATTTATATAAACGAAAGAGCCACACATAAGACTGCCTTTAAGTACAGCTGGAGTCAACAGCTCATTCAGTACTCTATTTTCTGCAGTCAGCTTTATTCTCAAGTTCTATCTGGTATTCCACTATCTGTATCATACCCTCAAGTGCTAGGATCTTGAGTAATAGCAAAATGCTCAAATGTCGTTATTGATCTCAAATCACACTGTCTCAAGGAAGAGTGAATGCCTCTTCCACAGAATTCCTGGGACTTACTCTTTCTCATTGGCCCAAATTACATTATATGCTTATGATTGAACCAAAACTGAGGTCAAAGTAATGGCATGGATTGATTGGCCTAAGTCAATTAATTCTCACTTTTAGAGCAGGTAGAGACTGAGATAATTCTCCAAGGGAATAAAAGGGGAGAAGGGAATGCAATAAGAATTCTAAGTGAAATGAAAGTGAACTATGCATAAAAATCCTGGGGAATTATTTGTTTTTCAAAGTTTATAGATGGGTTATAAGAGGAAACTTAAATATACAAAGATTGGTTTTGGAAAAGTAGATCAGCAGCCTGAAGTGAAAATTAGAAATCTTAGGAATAGAAACTATTTTTTTCCATTTCCACTTGCATCTATAATTCTGAAATTATAATGAAGGTCAAAGAGAAAATATACTTATTATACAAAGATTCATTTTACATGTAGCTTTCTCATACATCAAATGCAAAAATCAAAATATGCTATCTATGTTTTTAGAAGTAGAAACTGTTTTATTATTTATGGGGGGCAATAAGGATAACTTAGCTGAAAAGTTGCTGCCTTTTGCTATTTTCTTGCTGATGTGAATTTGTGGATAACTTCCAAGATAGAAGTATTGACATTAAAAAGAGTACAGGATAAAACTCAGAAAATGATTGGGAAAGAAGTAATGACAAAGTGTTGGCATTATGAAGGTATGGTAGAAGCTAAACTCTGAAACTGATCAGTAAAAAGAAGTCATATAAAACTGACATGGTCCCATCTCACACTGAACAATTGGGACATTTAGAAACGAGATTTTGCTCTAACCCAAAATGTCAGAACATTTTTTTGTGGACAAAGGGCAGAGAAATGACATAGACAACAGAAAATAGACAAGGAAATGAAACTTAAAGAAAGGTGTTGCTAGAAGACTAACAAATTTGCATATTTCTTAAGGAGTTTTAAAGTTTCTATGACGTTTCTTTTTAAAAAATTGCTTTGAAAAATTCACTCACAATCTGTTGGCTGTGCTTATGATGAGGTGTCCAACAGAAAATACTGATTATGATGGCCTCTATGTTTTGTACTTTACTTCCAGAGAGCTCACATTTTATTTTACAGATATTTAACTTCATAACAAGTAAAGCTATTCCTCATATATATAGATGAGTCTGCTGATCTACAATCAATATTTCATGTTTTTGCAAATGCTTTTCTGGTGCTGCTGACAGTTTCACTAAGTCAGACTCTCTCTATTAATCCAATCTTCTTTTTGATTAAGAGTCCATATTTCCCAGAGAACAAGCTGCAGCAAGGGTACAACCTGAATATGAAACTCATTTTTCCATCCAGGCAAAGCTGCTGTGTTCATTTGAGCAGCTACTCCCCTGAGTTATCTGATACAGATTATTTTACTCGCTCACCCTTTGTAAGTTGAACAGAAACCCTCAGGTTTGGGTAAAATAAAGAACAAAGACTGTATGATATTCTTTTCTAAGTTTAGTGACAAAGAAATAAATCATATCTCAGAAACTTTAAACATTTCATCAGTTTTGATTTTTTGAAGTTCTATTCTTATTTGGACCATTAAAAATTCAGGATTTGGAAAAGTTTGTTTTTAGATTCAATTCAGGTATTGATTGAGTGCCTACTCGATGCTTGGGGCATGAACATAACTTGAAACTGTGATCTTCAAGAGGATTGAAACTTGTTGGAGAGATAAGATATACCCCCGTGAAACATGAGGAGATTCACTGTCAAGTGAATGGTATAGATTTCTTTAAGAGTTTGAAGGGAGTTACTGAAATATTCAGGAAAATCTTCACGGACAAGGTGGAACTTAAATTAGCTACATCTGGAGGGATAGTGATCGATTGAATAAAGGAAAATTGAGGAGAATAGGTGTTTCTGGGTGGAAAAGCACAAAGAAAAGTTGAGGCAGGATAAACACAAGCTGGTACGACTTATTGAAATCAGTAGAGCTGATGACAAAAGTTTGTACTGGAGAAGACATAGGCATTAGGTATAGACTGTGAAACAGATGCACACGGTTAAGAGCCTTGAATACCAGGAAAGAAGTCACCATAGTTCCTGAAGAAGGATGTGACAATGACAAAGGCGATGTTCCAGAAATATTCATTGGGCGGTGGTGTGGAGATATATTGGCAAGAAATGATACCAATGGCCATGAGGCTGGTTGGGAAACTTTTTCTCTAATCCAGATGTTATGTGATCAGAAATTTGAACAGGGTGGTAGCAATGATAATGCAAAGGAGTTAATATGAGATGTATTACAATGGGCAGATTTAATTAGTTTTTGAGACTCACTAAGTGTCAGGGAATAAGAGGAAGGAAGAGTCAACAATAGCTTCAAAATTTTAAGCCAGAATAATTGAGTGAATAATGGCTATCCTTATAATATATTGCTGAAAAGCAGGTAAGAGGGAAGTTGTGGAGATTATAAAAATCACTTTTGAGGAATATATTTGCTATATTTGAGGTAACTTTTTAATGATGAGCAAATAGCAGTGTCCCAGTAGGTATATGGAAATGCTGTGTTTGAATTTGGTGAAATTTTTCAGATGAGATTATAGCTTTGATTCCCCAATCTTTTGGTTAGAAGCAATAGCCAAAGCCACAAGAATAGAGAAATCCCCCAAGAGTGCATGTATAAAGAACGTATCAGTGAGCCAGAGATAGCTTCCAGGAGCACTGAATGAGAAGAGGGGAGGAGAAAGAGAGAAAGAGAAACCAGTATGTATGTTTGTGTGTAGGAGAGGGGGAGACAGAGACAGACAGAGAGAGAGACAGACAGAGAGGGAGAAATAGAGAAGAGACTGTCATTGAACTCCAAGGAGGTGACTTTAAGGAGGAGAAGGTCAAAGAACATGAATAACTTGATCTGAAAATTGGTCAGTTCCAGCCTTCTGTGGTACAATAAAAGGTTCTTGATAAAGGGCAAACTTTATCCTCTTTTGCTGAGAGTTAGATGTCTGTCATTTGGGGAAAAAAGAATTGAAAGATTATGCTTCTGCAAGAAATTTAATCTGCATAATCTTTGATATTCTTATTTTTGGTGAGGAAGATTGGCCCTGAGCTAACATCTGTTGCCAATCCTCCTCTCTTTGCTGAGGAAAATTGACCCTGAGCTAACATCCGTGTCCATCTTCCTCTATTTTATATATGGGACGCCACCACAGCACGGCTTGATGAGCAGTGCCTCGGTCTGCACCCAGGATCTGAACCTGCAAACCCCAGGCCACAGAAGCAGAGCCCGCGAACTTAACCTCTACGCCACCAGGCTGGCCCCTCATTGATATTCTTTTTTAAAGCATCTACTTCCCTAATGGTAAAAATTTGGAACTGTATCATACCTGTAAACTGAGTTTTTAATAATAAACTCAGTCATAATCTGAATATCTCCAATATCTCCGATGATCTCAAATTGTAAAGGAATGCACTAAGGAATTTATTTCTCTCAAGTTTTCTTCTGACATCACAGGAGCATAGACATTTTTAATCAACTCCACTTTCCTACCAAAGGACAATATTCTGGTTAACATTCATATCCATCAGAGGCATAGGGCTTTTCGGACGTAGGTAGAGGTTTATGAGCATAAAATTGAGAACAATTAGCACTCAAATTAATGTTACATGAGATTCAACATCTGGTAAGTGTGTTGTCATTTTGGGTCATAGACCACCTGCTAGGCTAAATGTTCATACAACTGCAATTTACTCTGCATACAAATGGAATAAAAATGATACATTATAAAATATTTTTTCTCAATTTAACAGGATGTATATAGGGCCTCTCACATTTTAAAACTTCAACTAGAAGATAATAATGGATTGAACTCTCACAGGATGAAACATATAGGATCAAAAGGAACAGAAAATACTTATATTTTTGCAAGCATATTTTATAATAAATTAGGTACAGGGCTAACATTAGTTTCTCTAGTGCATCAAATCACTGCCACTATTAGTATGGATCTCCTCTTTATCCACCAAACATTTAAGAGCAAGAAGAGGTCAACCTCTCAAAGTCTTTGTGTTATTTATATAATAGAGCCCTCAAACGTCTGGCTGCTTCTGGCAATAGGGCTGCACCAGAAAATGACAAATCTCAAGATGCCTCCTGCAATCCACTACTGACACCAGCCCATGCACAGCCTGCCCCAAACTGTTCTGAACTTCAGGCCTCGGGGCCCTCCAAGATCACTTCAGGGTAGGCCTTAACATCTTAGAGGTGTCCTGAAAGGAACCCTTTCTGAGCTGGAAGCAGGTGCTGACAGGGGCTTCAGGTATCTGGGATCCAGAAGCTTCTATGTCAACAAGCTAGAAAAACTCTGGGCCTGTGTGGAGGTCAGAGCAGCCATAAAGTCTATACACCCATTCAGGGGGCCTCTGGACATCTAGAGTTACCCAGGAAGCCAAGGACCTCCCGTAGGACAGCCCCAGACATCATTACCAGCATGGCCAGGAAGCCCTGGGGCCTTCTAAGCTGGGGAGCAAAATGAGAGTAAAGAGCAAACCATAGCCAGGGAACATATACCTTCTCCTGCCCTCGATCCCCAGAATATGCCAATTCTTGAAAATGCTAACATCTTATAGAGTGCTAAAGGATGACCAGAATCAAAAGAAATGTGATGACCATCTATCAGGAAGGTGAGCTAGTGTCCATTTTATTTTTACTTAGTTGCCTTTTCACATGATCGGCTATTTACAACTTCAGTAAAACTGGTAAACTCTTCCCTAATTCTATAGAGCAAGAGAGTATTAGGTTGGAAGCAGAGGGTGTATCCATGATTATCTGCAGCAGATTTCAAAAGCAAAGAAACTTCCTGCACTTTTGAAAGTGAAATGCAGAAATCACGCTTTTACCCTTTTTATAGAAACGAGCCATCCTTTAAAAAAGGAATAGTTTGTAATTCAAATTCCCACTGAAGAAGCATCTAATTCTGCAATCTACATGTTAAGGTGCCTGAAAATTACTCTAGACCTTTGCTATACTTTTCTGGACAGAGAGTAAGAAGTGTTCTATCTAGAACTGTGTCTGTTAAAACCATGTATTTATTGACATTGATGTGCTTCTGTAACGTGCTTCCTGTGGATTTCAGAGTGATGACCATGGTCATGGCTAAACTGATAGTCTTGAGAGTTAACCTTTTGCTTTGATGTCCAGCTGCCTGGCTCTCAGTTCTGGCCCCTACGTTTGCTCACTGTGTGATCTTGGGCAAGTTTGTAACCTCTTTTTTTTTTTTTCGTGAGGAGGACTAGCGCTGAGCTAACATGCATGCCCACCTTCCTCTACTCTATGTGGGACGCTGCCACAGCATGGCTTAACAAGCAGTGCGAACTTGCGAACCCTGGGCCGCCGAAGTGGAGCGCAAGCACTTAACAACTTGCCCACCGGGCCGGCCCCAAGTTTGTAACCTCTTAAAGCTTCAGTTTTGTCATCTGTACAGTGGGCATAATAATATGTGGTTGTTGAATGAAAAAGATAATCCTGAAAAGTGTATGCCACAGAAGTGCCCGATAAACGTTAGCCCTCAATAATATTAAGGGGTTACTTGCTCCTGAGTCACCAAAGAAAGACTAAAGCATGTTTAGTATATTTTAGTTCCATGTTTGTGTTTAAAAGATATTTTGTGATAGTTTAATTTTTTCAGTAATCAACATATACATTAACTCTCTGACAGGCATATGCTATTACTTAACTAAAATGTGCCAAATATCTTACTGCAGTATTTTCCAGACTGTGCTTTGAAAAATTGGGACTCTGTGGAGGGGTTCAAGATGGCTATTGCATGTGGGGTGTAGAATGGGGTACAGTGATGAGGATGGGTGGCCAGTGTTCCAGGCTTCAAACAAAATGGCTCTACTTTTATCGGCTTTAAATATTGGGCTTCTCAGTAAATTTTAGTTTGAACAAAGGGTTCTGCAGCTTAAAAGGGGAGGAGGGAGGTGGGAGGGTGGATTAAAACACTTGTGGTTTACTATGTCTGTTGTTTATTAAAGATTATTACAGATAAATAATGAAGGCTGTATTTGAACCATTACCATTTGAGTTCTGATTCTACATTAAAAATTGACCTTTAACTAAATCATATAATTCAAGGATATTTGGAATATCATCTTTTTCCCTTTCTGGCGGTGTTAAGTAGGAGGGCTCATTAAACCTTCTGTTCATCATCCTTCATTTGAGAAGTCTATTACAATAAACCATAGCGTTATTACTCAGAATGGAAATGAATTAAGTGAATCAGGCTTCCACGACCCCGTGGCTGATATTTGTCCCTATCCCAAAAGTAAGCCAGAGCCGGGGAAACCTGCCGCAGAGTGCAGTGGTTAGGCCTGTGTCTCTGGAGTCAGACTGCCTGGGTGTGAATCCCACCTCGCCCACTTACAGCCTGTGTTCTTGGGCAAGTCACTTCCCATCTATGTACCTCAACTTCCCGTGTGTAAAATGGGAACAATAGCACCAATTTTGTTAGGTTATCGCAAGGATTTAGAAAGACAATACACCCAAAATACTTAGAACAAGGTAAGGTAGAAAATAAGTACTGGGTAAACATTAGCTCTTAAGAACTAAGTTTGGAGTGACATCAGCATCATGGCAGAGTGAGCTTTCCCGTGAACTCTTCCCCCGACAAGATACAACAAAAGCAACAGCCACAGACCAACAACGGAATCCCAGACAGTGAAAAGGTAGAGTGGAGGGATCCACACTGCCGCACATCTGAGAGCTGGACGTGCTGGGCCCCCGGAGGAAGTGCGGAGAGGTAAGGAGAACTCCGCTCCCTCCCCATCAGATCAGCGATCCCGGTCCGCGCGGCTCCCAGAGAGGGGGGAGGGGCGGCCCTCGGCGGGGAAACTGTGGCTCTTTGGACTCTCTCAGCCAGTGGGAAACTCCTGCACAGAGGTCTCAGAGGAGCCACAGGGCTACCATCAACATCTGAGCACCCCAGAGAGCGGATAAAGAGGGGCAAACGAGAAGCCTCCCACGTCAGTGACCCAGAGGGCAAAAGAGAGAGCTCCCCTCTCCCCGCAACCCGGAGTCTGCAGCTCGACCAGACCAGACCTAGTGATCCGAGGCAGACCTGATCAAACAACTGGACCCGTGGATCGCAGCGGGGAAAAAAAAAAACAAAACTGCGGATCGCAGCAGAAAAACCGGGGCAGAGCGCAGGGGGCTTAGACTACACAGCCCTTTACCACCAGACAGTGGCGGCAGGTGGAAATTGCAACCAGAGACTTCCAGGATGAGGAAAAACAAAACCAACACAGGAACCACAATGCAAAAATATATGCAATCACCAGACCAGAAACAAAATGACAAGCACCCAGAAATCAACCCCGAAGACACAGAAATCCATAAACTAAATGACAGAGATTTCAAAATAGCTATCATAAAAACACTCAACGAAATACGAGACAACACAGACAAACAATTCAATGAGATTAGGAGTTTCTTCACAAAAGAGATTGAAATCATAAAGAAAAACCAATCAGTGCTGATGGAGATGAAGAACACAATGGAGGAGATAAAGGAGAATCTGGAATCTTTAAAGAACAGAGCTGACAATATGGAGGAAAGAATTAGTACTTTAGAGGATAGGAATACAGATATACTCCAGATGGAAGAAGAGAGAGAACTAAGACTAAAAAGAAATGAAGAAAGACTCCGAGAAATATCTGACTCTATTAGAAAATGTAACATAAGAATTATAGGTATTCCTGAGGGAGAGGAGAGAGAAAGAGGAACAGAGAGCCTATTCAAGGAAATAATAGCTGAAAATTTCCCAAATCTGGGGAAGGAGCAGGAAATACCAGTAAGCGAAGCCAACAGGACACCTATATATATTAACAGACAAAGGCCTTCACCACGACACCTAGTGGTAAGGCTAGCCAGGGTCAACGACAAAGAAACAATATTAAGGGCAGCTAGACAAAAACAAAAATAACGTACAAAGGAACTCCTATCAGGCTCTCAGCGGATTTCTCAACAGAAACTTTTCAGGCTAGAAGAGACTGGAATGATATATTCAAAATACTGAAAGACAAAAACTTTCAGCCAAGAATACTCTATCCAGCAAAAATATCCTTCAAATATGATGGAGAAATAGTAACTCTCCCAGATAAACAAAAGCTAAGGGAGTTCATGGCCATGAGACCCCCACTACAAGAAATACTCAAGAAGGCCCTCAGGCCTCAAAAAGAAGAGAAAGGGAACACAAAGCTTGGAGGAAGGAGAAAAGTAGGTAGACAAAATCAGAGAAATAGTAGATCTTTACCGGAATAGGTTAGCAACCACTTAAATACTAAACTCAAAGATCAAAGGAAGAAATTCACCAAAAATAAATTTAACCTCATCACTGTAAACACACAGCCACAACACAAGATAGAATAAGGTATAACAAGAGCAACTTAGAAGGGGAAGAGGAAAGTGACTGAATTGACTTAGTATAAGGAAATAGGAGGCTATCAGATAATGGACTATCTCATACACAAGATTTTTTGCCCAAACCTCAAGGTAACCACTAAACAAATAATCAAAGCAAAACCACATATGATAAACAAAGAGAAAACTAGAAGAATCATAAGACAGAACAACCAAACTGAATTGGCAGTCCAAAACAAATGGGACAAGAAACAAAGGAAATGCAAAAGAACCTGAAAATAAGTGACAAAACAGCAACATTAAGCCCTCATATATCAATAATTACCCTAAATGTAAATGGATTGAACTCTCCAATCAAAAGATACAGAGTGGCAGGATGGATTAAAAAGCAAGACCCAACAATATGCTGCCTTCAGGAAACACATCTTAGCACTAAAGACAAGCACAGGCTCAGAGTGAAAGGATGGAAGACAATACTCCAAGCTAATGGCAAACAAAAGAAAGCAGGTGTTGCCATACTCATATCAGACAAAGTAGACTTCAAGATAAAACAGGTTAAGAAAGACAAAGAAGGGAAATATATAATGATAAAAGGGACACTACATCAAGAAGACATATCACTTATAAATATATATGCACCCAACATAGGAGCACCAATGTACATAAAGCAACTATTAACAAACCTAAAAGGAGAAATCAACAACAACACAATAATAGTAGGGGATCTTAACACCCCACTTACAGCAATGGATAGATCATCCAGACAAAAAGTTAATAAAGAAATATTAGACTTAAATGAAAAACTGGACGAGATGGACCTAGTAGACATATACAGAGCACTCCATCCAAAAACAGCTGACTACACATTCTTCTCAAGCGCGCATGGAACATTCTCTAGGATAGACCATATGTTGGGAAACAAAGCAAGCCTCAATAAATTTAAGAAGATTGAAATCATAACAAGCATCTTTTTAGACCATAAGGCTATGAAACTGGAAATGAACCAGGAAAAAAAAACTGGGAAAGTGACAAAAATGTGGAGATTAAACAACATGCTACTGAACAAGCAATGGATCATTGATGAAATTAAAGGAGAAATCAAAAACTATCTGGAAACAAACGAAAATGATAACATGCCATATCAAACCATATGGGATGCAGCAAAAGCGGTCCTGAGAGGGAAACTCATAGCGATACAAGCCCACCTTAACAAACAAGAAAAAGCCCTAATAGGCAACCTTAAATTACACCTAACAGAACTAGAAAAAGAAGAACAAACGAAGCCCAAAGCCAGCAGAAGGAGAGAAATAATAAAAATCAGAGCAGAAATAAATGATATTGAGACCAAAAACAGTAGAAAGGATTAATGAAACAAAGAGTTGGTTCTTCGAGAAGATAAACAAAATAGACAAACCCTTAGCCAGGCTTACTAAGAAAAAAGAGAAAAGGATCAAGTAAATAAAATTAGAAATGAAAGAGGAGAAATTACAATGGATACCATGGAAATACAGAGGATTATAAGAGAATACTATGAGAAATTATATGCCAACAAATTGGACAATCTAGAAGAAATGGATAAATTCTTAGACTTATACAACCTCCCAAAATTGAACCAAGAAGAAATGGAGAATCTGAATAGACCAATAACAAGTAAAGAGATTGAAATAGTAATCAAAAACCTCCCAAAAAATAAAAGTCCAGGACCAGATGGCTTCTCCAGTGAATTTTACCAAACATTCAAAGAAGATTTAATACCCATCCTCCTCAAACTATTCCAAAAAATAGAGGAAGATGGAACACTTCCTAAATCATTCTATGAGACCAACATCACCCTGATGCCAAAACCAGACAAAGACAATACAAAGAAAGAAAATTACAGGCCAATATCGCTGATGAACATTGATGCAAAAATCCTCAACAAAATATTGGCAAACCGAATACCATACATTAAAAAGATCATACACCATGATCAAGTGGGATTTATACCAGAGACACAGGGATGGTTCAACATCCGCAAATCAATCAACGTGATACATCACATCAACAAAACAAAGAATAAAAACCACATGATCATCTCAATAGACGCAGAGAAGGCATTTGACAAGATACAACATCCATTTATGATAAAAACTCTCAATAAAATGGGAATAGAAGGAAAGTACCTCAACATAATAAAGGCCATATATGACAAACCCACAGCTAACATCATACTCAATGGGGAAAGACTGAAAGCCATTCCTCTGAGAACAGGAACGAGGCCGGGCTGCCCACTCTCACCACTCCTGTTCAACATAGTACTGGAGGTTTTGGCCAGAGCAATTAGGCAAGAAAAAGGAATAAAAGGAATCCAAATAGGTAACGAAGAAGTGAAACTCTCACTATTTGCAGATGACATGATTGTATATATAGAAAACCCTAAAGAATCTGTTGGAAAACTATTAGAAACAATCAACAACTACAGCAAAGTTGCAGGGTACAAAATCAATCTACAAAAATCAGTTGCATTTCTATATGCTAATAATGAACTAACAGAAAGAGAGCTCAAAAAGATAATACCATTTACAATTGCATCCAAAAGAATAAAATACCTAGGAATAAATCTTACCAAGGAGGTGAATGACCTATACAATGAGAACTACAAGACATTATTGAGGGAAATCCATGATGACATAAAGAAATGGAAAGATATCCCATGCACGTGGACTGGAAGAATAAACATAGTTAAGATGTCTATATTACCTAAAGCAATCTACAGATTCAATGCAATCCCAATCAGAATCCCAATGACATTCTTCACAGAAATAGAAAAAAGAATACTAAAATTTATATGGGGCAACAAAAGACCCCGAATAGCTAAAGAAATCCTAAAGAAAAAGAACAAAGCAGGAGGCATCACAATTCCTGACTTCAAAACATACTACAAAGCAATAGTAATCAAAACAGCATGGTACTGGTACAAAAACAGACACACAGATCAATGGAACAGAATTGAAAGCCCAGAAATAAAACCACACATATACGGACAGCTAATTTTCGACAAAGGTGCTAAGAACATGCAATGGAGAAAGGAAAGTCTCTTCAATAAATGGTGTTGGGAAAACTGGACAGCCACATGCAAAAGAATGAAAGTGGACCATGTGCTATCACCATTCACAAAAATTAACTCAAAATGGATCAAAGACCTGAAGGTGAGACCTGAAACTATAAAACTCATAGAAGAAAATATAGGCAACACACTATTTGACATTGGTTTTAAAGGAATCTTTTGGATGACATGCCTACCCAGACTAGGGAAACTAAAGAAAAATAAACAAGTGGGACTTTATCAGATTAAAGAGCTTTTATAAGACAAATGAAACCAGAATCAAGATGAACAAACAACCAACCAGCTGGGAGAGAATATTTGCAAAACATACATCTGACAAGGGGTTGATCTCCATAATATATAAAGAACTCACAAAATTGAACAACAAAAAAACAAACAACCCGATCAAAAAATGGGCAGAGGAAATGAACAGACACTTCTCCAAGGAAGATATACAGATGGCCAATAGGCACATGAAAAGATGCTCAACATCACTAATCATCAGGGAAATGCAAATCAAAACAACACTAAGATACCACCTCACGCCTGTTAGAATGGCTATAATCACCAAGACACAAACCAACAAATGTTGGAGAGGATGTGGAGAAACAGGAACCCTCATACACAGCTGGTGGGAATGCAAATTGGTGCAGCCTCTATGGAAAACGGTATGGAGATTCCTCAAAGAATTAAAAATAGAGATGCCCTATGATCCAGCCGTCCCACTACTGGGAATCTATCCAATGCACCTGAAATCAACAATCCAAAGAGGCTTATGCACCCCTATGTTCATTGCAGCATTATTCACCATAGCCAAGAAGTGGAAGCAACCTAAGTGTCCCTCGACTGACGATTGGATTAAGAAAATGTGGTATATATATACAATGGAATACTACTCAGCCATAAAAAGACAAACTCGTCCCATTTGCAACAACATGGATGGGCCTGGAGCGTATTATGTTAAGTGAAATAAGCCAGAAAGAGAAAGACAAACACTGCATGATCTCACTCATATGTGGAATATAAACCAACACATGGACAGAGAAAACTGGACTGTAGTTACCAGGGCAGTGGGGGTGGGGGGTGGGCACAAGGGGTGAAGGGAGTCATATATGTGGTGATGGACAAACAAAAATGTACAACCCAAAATTTCACAATGTTAGAAACCATTAAAACATCAATAAAAAAAAAAAAAAAAAGTCTGTATGTTTATCATTTTGGATTTCCTTCTACAGTTATAGGACGGATGGTAACTAAATTAATTAGCATTATATTTTAATTCTCACTTGGTAATCTTTCTCTTTGCTTTTATGTAACATTATTTCCTTAAATCTCATACTATGAATGGAAAAATCAAATTCTACTGAAAAGAGTCACACAGAAAAATACTAAGCCTGAAAACTCATCCTGAATTTTCTATTATTTTGAATATGGAGAAAAAGGACTGCATAAGCTAACCATATTTTATTACTATGCTTTGTGTATGTTTACATTTTAAGAAAAATATAAACAATGAAATATGATTTTGATATATCAATTTGACCTTTATTGTGTGTGTGTGAGGAAGATCAGCCCTGAGCTAACATCTGATGCCAATCCTCCTCTTTTTTCTGAGGAAGACTGGCCCTGAGCTAACATCCGTGCCTGTCTTCCTCTACTTTGTATGGGACACCGCCACAGCATGGCTTGACAAGCAGTGCGTCGGTGTGCGCCCGGGATCCAAACCGGCGAACCCAGGGCCGCTGCAGCAGAGCACACGCACTCAACCGCTTGCGCCACTGGGCCAGCCCCTCAATTTGACCTTTTGATGTACATAATTTTAGTTTGTATATTTAATGTTTGTATTTGTCATTTTTTTGCAAGTACAATTCCTGAAATCCAGAAAAAAAAATACCCTGAAAACAATAAAAGGATCACAAAGCCTTTAGTTCTTTTTCTGTCATATTTCAGATCTTCAAGGACTCCATATGTTGCCTCAGACAGTTGACTGGTCATCTTTTCCTCCCCAACAATACCTCTTGACTCTTGGGTTCAAAAACAAAGAAGATGGGAAATTTTTGGAAAAAATATCAAGTAGGAAGCTGCCAACATTTACAGGTAAATCACCTGGATTATTATTATTATCTTGCAATACTGCTACAAGGCAGGAATTGTGCATTGTTCATCAGTCTTGTTCATCACAATATAGTAGGATGTGGGCCCCCCAAAATGTTTGTTGGGTTATAGTTAACTCCTTCCAATCTTCTTTGTGGGTTAGTTAACAATACTGGGAATCAGGTTCCCCCAACACCACACACAGTCCTAGAATGCCCACCCCACTCACTCCAACCACCTCAGCCCAATTGCACTATCACCAACGCCTAATCACAGGGCACTTAAAGAATACAAGCTTTTGTCATCATCAATTAGCAAGTGTAGGATAAAATTATGCAACAAAACTATTATATGAAATCAGAAATATAGCCAATGACAACTTTAAATCACTTGGATTATCTCCCATCGTCTTAATACCTGTTCCACTCTTTTCTTACGTAATTAACCAAAAGCTTACATCTCCTGAAGAGTATTATAGTTAAATGGTGTTCAGTAATTCTAGCTGAAACTTTCAAATATCAAGAAAATATTCACATGGAGTTGAAGTCTCAGACTTGTGGGCTAAATTCATGACCAGGTTGAATTTATTCCTTCAGCTCTACCACATAATTAGGGATTTGGGTTTTGTCTGGCACTGTATCCTCTGAGGCTTATCTCAACTTCGAGCTACATTCAAAGTCAATGGGATCTGCACACTTGAATAACACCTGGGAGGAACAAGACAAGAATCAGACACATTTATGACAACACTTTTTCACAACTCAGGAAAAACATACTCTGCAGAGGGAAGTGAATTATTATAGGCTGTCTCTTAGATCTCTCAATCAGGAAACACAACAAAATGAATAAATGATAGTCTCTAAAGGGCAATGTCTCCTCTGCCTTTCTCCTCATAGATCTTTCATTGTTATACATGTGGGCTAGGGATGGGACTAGTTCCTATACCAAAGATTTTGTATCTGTTAACATTGAGATCTGTTTATAGCTTGCCAAAGAAAGCATTTTGAAATGGAAGCCTGGAAAAAATAGTAAAAAGTTTATTGTTACAATTTTTAGAACATAAAACTCCCTTCAGTCTGCTGACCAGAGAAGACACAGTGCGACACATGGAAACAATGGGGAAGCGAATCTTGCCAATATTGGATTTTATTAGAAGCACCCAATTGAATGTAGGTATATGAGTTTTTTATTTGTCCGATGTACAAATTTTAGACAATTGTAGAAGTATGGAAAGTTTGTGGTGCAAATATTGCAAATATTGGAGGACTTTAGAAACTATCAGGGGCCGGCCCCATGGCTTAGCGGTTATGTGCGCGTGCTCCGCTACTGGCGGCCAGGGTTCGGATCCCAGGCGCACACCGACGCACCGCCCCTCTGGCCATGCTGAGGCGGCGTCCCACGTACAGCAACTAGAAGGATGTGCAAGTATGACATACAACTATCTACTGGGTCTTTGGGGAAAAAAAAAAGGAGGAGGATTGGCAATAGATGTTAGCTCAGAGCTGGTCTTCCTCAAAAAAAAAAAAAGAAACTATCAGTAAATCTCATTTGCAAAATCAAGCAAAGTTTAGCTAATTATTTTATTCCTTTTGTGTTTTAAAACATATTACAATGCTATGCTTTGCAATTTCCAGCATTTATTAGGCTAGTGTCTCTTTAAAGAGCCTTTTCTTTGGGCCTTTCTGATATCTAATTCAAGGTTGTAGTGAATTTCTCATTTTAAATCAATAATTAAATTTTAGCAAACACAACGTTTTCCCTATTTCATATATTGGGCTATTGCATATAACCATCTCTTTACCTGCACAAGAATTCAGAGCTTTTCAAGCTAGGGCCTCTGCACCACACTGGTAAATTGGAAGCTACTCTAAACATTGGTAATTGATCTTCGTATACCCTTAAGGTAAATTATCTAATCCCTTTCTCAGATCCAGGGAAAATATGCCCTTTCTACTTTTCAGTCTTAAAAAGCCCAAAATAAGACCTGAATTATGCTGTGCTATTTTACAAAATTTAAGCCATGGTACTGAAAATACATAAAAGTAACTTCTCATTAACAGGCTATAAAGGCTACAGATTCCCCTCTTTTAATATTTTTCAAAAGCCCCGTAAGCTCGAAATTTTAAAGAATTTTCTTTTTGTGGCTTTTGTATTACATCATTGTTTTGATGCTCTTACCTTGCAAGGAGAACCAAGGGGGTCATCACAGACAGCAACTTAACATCTGCTTAGCAGTTTATCTGCTCAATAACATTATTCAGCATTTTAGAAAAGCTTTGAAACCTCTAATCTGTTTGCATGATTTGTAATTCTATGCACTACAAATATAAAAGCGTATTTTTGCTAATATTCTGACCACATAATTTCCCCACACACACACAACTGTGTTCTATTTAATTCTCTCCCCTATATGTCTATTAATAAGAAATCCATCTCTGTCTTAGTCATCTCAGGCTGTCATAACAAAATACCATAGCCTGGATGGCTTAAACAACAGAAATTTATTTTAAGATCAGGTTGCCAGCATGAGCAGGTTCTGATGAAGGCCCTCTTCCTGGCTTGCAGTCAGCCACCCTTTTGCTGGGTCCTCACGTGGCAGAGAGCAAGCTCTCTGGTGTCTCTTCTTATAAGAGCACTAATCCCATCAAGAGGGCCCCACCCTCATGACCTCATCTAACCCTAATTATCTCCCCAAAGGCCCCATCTCCAAATATATCACACTGTGGGGTAGGTAGGGCTTCAACTTATAAACTTTGGGTGGACACAAACATTCAGTTTATAGCAATCTCACTGGCTCTACTGCAAATTTTGGGTCCTGTTCTCCAATTCAACTTCTATCACAACCTCTTCCAGACACACACACACACACCCACCCTCACCATTTTTCCCCTCCTAATTAGAGACCCACTATCTGATCTCACAACAACTCTGTGAGGTGGGCCTGGCAGATATCAGCTTATTTTATAAATGAGAAAAAACAGCTCAGAGGTTAAGTGAGCTGTTGCTTGCACTGTCACCGTGCAAGCAGTGGAAACTTTGCTAACAAGAACCATCAGCGTGTAGCATGATTTCATCTCAAACGCACCTGGTCAGCCTAGCAGAGCCAGTGTGCTGGATGTTGTGGAGGTGATCTCGCTGTAATTTGGCCCTTCGGGGTGATACCTGCCATACCTTGTTACTTGTCAGGAAGCTCACCTCATCATCTGTTGCCAGCTCAGATTTCAGTGAACGCAGGTTGGGCCTATCTAGGCATTGGGCACTTTTCAAATGTTCTTATCTCATTGCCTTCTCACCTTTCAAAGGGCGTTCTTGGAAATTTGTACATGTATGTATCTTTATGTGTTTATAAAGGAGATTTGAAAAACGTAATTAACAAGATTCTTAGCATCTAATTAATAACTCAATCCTCTTTAGAAT
Source organism: Ceratotherium simum simum (assembly GCF_057802395.1). Classification (NCBI taxonomy): domain Eukaryota; kingdom Metazoa; phylum Chordata; class Mammalia; order Perissodactyla; family Rhinocerotidae; genus Ceratotherium; species Ceratotherium simum. The sequence continues at coordinate 48,545,388 of NC_141914.1, forward strand.
GAGTCAGTACTACTTTGCTAACTGGAAGGAATTTCACCAACTTTCCTATGTTTGTTCCTGTGGGAAATAAGTTTTTGGAAGATTTTCTCAAAGAGTTTTAATAGAATTGAAGTGAGTGAGCCTGAAGGGACCACACGTAAATGCAAATATTGGCTTCTAGATTTCTTATGATATGCCCAACCACAGCTTCATAAAGCAGGACTAAATAAAATTGGCTGCAAAGGTAACCTAGCTTAATGAAGCAAGTAATGAGTTGGTGAGTAGTAATCATTCCTACATGGTACCATTAACTGTGACGTAAGCAGCCCTCGACAGTGTTTTTAAGATCCCCTGAGGGGTGTTTTTTCTTGTCAGATATCAAATGCCATCCACTTGAATGTTTAGGCATTGCATCATCCTTATTAGCTGTTATCCTACTTTGTGACACCTGTAGATGAAGACTTCTGTCCAAGGCTGTGCTCTGGCTGTGTAACCCTAGGGCAAGTCACTTAACCTCTGAGCTGTTTTTTCTCATTTATAAAATAAGCTGATATCTGCCAGGCCCACCTCACAGAGTTGTTGTGAGATCAGAAGTACATAATCCGTGTTGAAGCACTTTGTAAACTATTACAAATTTTAGAAGTTTTAATTATTTGTATCAGTTTTAGTTTGCTTTGACAAAACGACTGTTTCATAGACCTTTCTTTTTCCTTATACAAACCGTGTTCTTTGAAATTACATATCCTTCTAACACGAAGATGGTACGATTGTCCTGTGGATTTCCACTTTTTTTTGTTAAAGTGATGTGCTCAGCGTCACAAAGATTAGGTACCTTTGTGCTTTGTGTCACAAAGGCAGGATTAGAGGTGTCATCTCCAGCCATGGAGTAGATCTACTGCCCACAGTAGGGCTTCCCAGGGAACATGAATGTTCACCTCTTGCTGTGAGGTGGTAGACACAGTCGGTGAGGGAGACAAACGACATGCTGGCATGATGGAAGTTTCTAGGTCTCAGGCAATGATTCTCCTTACGCTCTGACACCGGTTTCTTATCTTTATAGATTCCTTTGCTAGCCACACAACGCACAGCCAAACAAGAATGATGCTGGTATTTTAAAAGTTATAATCTAAAATATTCTGCCACCTTCTTATCTGGTCTTTTAATCCCACTGAACATCAACCCCATTCAACCAGTAGCTCTGCTCTAACGGTATTTTTCCTTCTCTGGATCTTTGTCCTAATTATTTCACACGCTACACCAGATGCCGCTATGCTTTCCCATTCATTGACTTTATTGGCTGCTCTCAGTTTCATACCTTATGTACTATGCTTCCTGGGCTAAATGTTGAAAAGTTAAAATAATAAAATCTCTTGCCATGCATGAAGCCTCCTTCACAGGCTGACTTGCCAAAAAATGACCTAACTAACCATGTTTTTAATACCGCGTTAATTTTATTTTTAATTTCCTGCAAGTAAAGCATAAGAAATGTTTACATATGCACATTTGAAATGAACAATAATGTGTTCCATACTCCTTTTTTTTTGCAATTAATGTTTCTATATGTTACGTCAAATGGAAATACATTCCTAATACTTGGGCTCTGCTTTTCAGCAGTATTATGTCGTGCCACTTATTTGCCAAACATTTATCCATACCTGCTGTTAAAATCTAGGTAGTTCTCTGACTGAAGCCTTCATTTGAACTTGCTATTTATCTAACCTTCGTTGCACCTGGGTGAGGTTTCAGCATCAGCCTTGGCAACTTTATGACACTCTCTCCCACAGCAAAGGAGCCCTTTGATCACTCCTGGAGTCTCCTGGGAGGGCTACTTCCCCTTAGACTTGCTAGCATTGCATGTTGAAGCTAATTCCTTCATTTTCCATTATTTCTTTTATTTTCTTAAAGCAACAGCGTTAAAACATTCCTGCTGGCATTATATATTGATTTCTATTGCTTTTTCACTTTGTCTCTCAAAAACCCCTATCTTGTATAGATAAAACATTAATCTATAGTCTCCTGATAACCAAAACTGCATTTGGCTTGGGGCGGGGGAGAGGCTGGGTGACTATTAACAGGCGACTATATTCTTTCCCTCGAATCTTATTCGGATGGAGCACTTCCTGTTTTGTTATGCATCCGACAATCAAGCTAACAAAGCACCATTGCCTTCCACTATTTTTATTTTCCTGATGTTTTGGAAAATTACACTGATTGTGTTCCTGAACAGGCTGCCGTTGTTTCTGCTCCTTGGAGTTGAGTCGCTACACCACTTTCCTACAACTAGCCCCATTGTTTATTTTAAATAAGGACAAAGAAAGCAATTTTTCTTCAGAAAGAAAACTGTTTCTCCTGCAACTTGCTTTCCTCTACTTGACAGAAGCCCGTTGTTTAGCTACCTGTTAAAACTAAATGGGTAGGCTAGCTATTTCGTCAATTCAGAGAAGGGATCCCAAATTCACAATTTAAACCATCACTCCTATAGGTTCATAGATTTTCAGATAAATGGTTAATCAGAAGGAACAAATTAGCAGGGATAGAGGGACATTAGTCGAATGGCATAGATAGGTAGTAGGGAGAAATAAAGCAAATACAACGCAATGGTGCTCAACCTGCCTTTATTACCACGATTCTAGAAATGTGCCAACTTCTAGAGGTCGATGTCAATCAAAATATGAGTATGACATTTCAGAAAGAACAGCTTTCTAAATTCAAGTTGAAATTCAGATGCTCTTTAGTAACACTAGTTTCTAATAACTTTTCTCTTTAGAAGAGACTATTTTAAGAAGTAAAAATCACATCTGCCTTCTCTAATTTCTGGGGGAAAAAAATCTGTTCTATAACTGTGCACAAACTAAAATAGTCCTTGCTCAGATACTAAGCTTTAAGGTAGTGGTTTGTTCAACTTCTGTTTGAAATATTTGAATATTTTGAGGGGCACCTAGCTAAAATCCATGTTTCTAGGGCCACATATCAAGAGATTGTGATTCACTGAGTAAGGCTCAGGACTCTGCCTGGTTAACAAACCAGCCTAGTGATTCTGGTGCAGGTGGTCCAAGAGGAACCCTGCCATAAAGGGATGCAGGTCACCCAGCCTTCCTCTTCTGAGCACCAGGATGCGGAATGCAAGTACCACAATAAATCCTCCTGTGACTTCCCATTTATCGTCATCCTCCAAACGTAGCAGAAACCCAAGGCTTTTCTTTTAGCCCTTAGATGCCCCCTTATGTCAGAAGTACTTTTTCCTAAACATAAATGTGAGAATTTTATGATAAACTTTGTCTCTTGTATAAAGCATTACAATGTGTATTAAACTTTTTAGAGAAGGTAGTAGACTGGCAGTAGCAAACACCTTATTTACGTGTGCCCCTGTTTTTGAGAAAGCCAAAATACCAATAGATTCATGGGGATTGGTGGTCCTTACAAATGTATGCAATAGTCTATTTCAAGACAGATCATGTCACTTGCTGGGATGGTCCTGGAATAAAGCACTACAATGGTAGAATAAAGCGCTATAATGCCACAAGGAGGAGCCAGAGTCTCAGGCCATCCAATGAGAACTAGAGATGAAGCAGAACTAGAGGTTAATGTAAGCCATTGGGGTAAACGGAATTCAACTTGCATAAAAAACGTTCTTTTATATAAACAAGATAGCGGGCAACTCTTAGCTCTTATGATGGCTTGGTGATGTAGATAAAGTCGCCCCTTTAAACAAGCACAGCTCTGTGGATCCGCACGGGGAGAGTGAAGCACAGGTTCCATCCCAGTCCCCTCTGTTCCCCTCAGCCCAGCTTCCTTCTGCAGGGCCACCTGCAAATCCTTCTCAATAGTCCTGCAAAGTGTTCCCTTTTATATATATTCATCTGTTTGAAGGAACAGCGCAGACAATTCTCTAAAATGATGAAAGGAAACATTTATTTGTACTAGATACCAATCCTTCAAAGGATGGAAGTATATTATAACAAGCCCTGGCTTTAATCCCCGGGGAGAAGTCTTTTTCTGTGGTTCTAAATGTTCTAAAACATTTCTTTTCCTGGGAGACTAGGGGAGTTTCTGTGCGTGTTCGGGTGTGATGGAGAAGTTGCAATACGCCAGCCTCCTCAGCCAGCTGCAGAGAGTAAAGGAGCAGTCCCAGATGATCAATCAAGCAATGGCAGAGCTAGCCACCCTCCCCTATCTCCAGGACATCAGTCAACAGGAGGGGGAATTGGTAAGTATTTGTTTTTCTTTGTTTAAGGCTTTCACAGGCCCTGAGCCCACAAAAGAGTGATATGATCTGAAAAAAATTGTGATAATAAATGTAGCCAACCCTCATGAAGTTTTCTAATGAAGAAACTGGAAAATGTAGAAAGGTGTGCGTGTCTGGTTTTTATTTGCTCATGTTGACTAGCTTCCAGTTTTTATAGCAAGAACTTTGTGAGGTGTAAAAACATTGGAAGGGGCTGATTACTCATATCATGTGTCAGGCTTTTGGTTTTAAGGTGAAATTTTAATAAATTGTTCTGTAAACTCCAAGATACATTAATATATGATTCTCTTCTATGAAAAAATGAGAGAAGAAAAGAGTTAATTGCTGTATAGCAAACCAACCCTACAAAATAGTCTTTAGAGTTTCTTATTCTCTTCTAGGTCACATATATGTTGGCAGCGCCAAAACACACGCATATTTGTACATTTAGATTAAACAGTTGTTTTATTCGAGAGGAAAATGTAGTTGGTCAAATGGCTGTTTTTTTAAACTGAATTGACCAGTTAACTCAGAAAACACAGAGCCAGTCAAAAACTAGTTGAAGGAATGTCTCATAGAAACATTCTTCACACATTTATTATATTATAATCATAATTTATATTAGAAATGATAGCACCTCGTTTGAAAAACAATTACTAGACAGTGTGCTGGCCATTTGGGGAAAGGTAAAGTTTCCTACATATGGAGACCCCAATGTGCTGTAGGACAGGGCTCTTGATTTTGAGGCTTTCATTGAAGGTAGCAAAAACTCATTATAGACCTGAATTGAGTTCACAAAGCGAGGATAAGAGCAGCCCCAAACGATCATCTGTCATTTTCAGATAACCAAAGGAACCCTCCCTCTTTGAACTTTTAAAATTGTAACAACCCACCAAGAAATGAACTGCCGACATTCATAATGTTCATCTCATTCTGTAAAAGTGTTTTAAATAAATCCTGATATTCAAAGTAAGCATAGAAAATGGTCTGACTAGCCAAATAATAAAACTAGGCATACTAAAGATGAAAACTATGAAAAAAAGTCCATTAATCAAGGAATTACTAAGTCAAAACTGGCAATAATACATTCTCAACCTTTCTGGTGTGTGCAGTGGAATGCCTTCTAAAAGGCTATGTGTTTATCCTACCATTCATAAGGCATGCAGGAGTGCAGTAATATGGAGCTTTCAAAGTGCATATTATAGCCAGTTATAGAAGATTAATGCTCCTCTGACATAAGAGGAAGCAAAGAAAATGTTAATTTAAGAAGCTGGCACAATGTTGATCCTGTCTTCCTGAAAAGCACATTCAAGATTTAAATGAAAAATACTGGGGAGTTTTCTGCACTTAGGTCTTCTTAACCACACATCTGCTGCTTTCTTTTTTCTGGAAATACTTATATTTCAAAATATACACAAAGAGCACCAAATTAGCATCATTGTCATCCCTCACAAACAAGTTAGTGCAATATTCCACTATATGAAACCTTGGAAAATAGGATTTCATGGGATATTTTCATAATGTATAAGCCTACTAGAAAAAAATTTAAATGTATATGGATGGATATGTGCAGGCCAAATATTTAAAAATCATGTATCTTGCAAGATTTCATGACCTTAAGTAATAGATTGTACTTTCCAACTTCCAAGCATGGGTTAACCTAGAAAATAAATCCTCGTAATACCTTTTATGGTGCTATAGACACAGTGACTGCTCAACAGAAGAGTTTCGAGTGACTCAACTCTCTGCCCTCCTGCTCTGCAATATCTAAGATACAGAAAGATTATCTAAGGGTTCATACTGTTTGATGACACAGTGAACTGAACAGGCTTTTGTTCTTTTTTAGAGAACTTCCTTTTTTAGCTTTGAATATCACATGGCTTGACATGGCCTCATTACTTTGCAGCCACATATGCATCGTGTGTATAGGATTGTCTTAAATTGGAATATGGCACTTTAGGACAAAGGGTGGAATTTTTAAAACTTGCCTTTGAATGGAACCTAAAAGGAAAACTTGGGTATTTTGAAATTTTAGAAAAAAATAGGGAAAAGAACTTAAATGAACTAGTTCCTTTAAGAGGCAGTAAAACAGCACAATTTTCTTATTGTCCTCTGGTGAGCTTTTGTATGATGCCTGGAATTATGATATATTAGCCTCAGGAGAAAATACTAAAAGGCATTCATGTACTACATGCCATTTCCTGAGAGAATTAGCTACCGCCTTCCTGCTTTACAACCTAAATCTGTTTTTACAAAACATCAACACTTACTACATTAAAACCTATATGTTTTCTACAAATTTTCCAGAAGAATCTTTTCATTGTTTCAATATTTTATATCTGCAATAATACTCAGTAATGACTGAAGCAAAGATGAGGTGGCAGTGCTCATTGTCGGAAAGATGAGTAATAAAATCATCAGCGTACAAATGATTTTTTAATTAGGTTTTAATCTGTGTATTTAGAGAGGTTATTTCTGTGTGAATTCCACACTGATAATTTTTATCTTGGTGCCACAGCTGCAGTCACTAATGGCAGATGCTATGGACACCCTTGAAGGAAGAAGAAACGATAAAGAACGTGTGTGGAATGCAATCCAAAAGGTAAAACTTTCAGCTGAAGGAAAAAGATATATTATTTGCAAAGAAAATGTCTATCTTGGGTCAAATCTGTTTAGAAGATAAAGAGAAAAGAAAGTTCTTCGGTTTGTTTTATTGTATGTTTTCTTTTTTTAAATAAATGCAGCTCTCTCCACAGAAGTGTAACCAAAATCAAATATGCATTTATTTAATCTCTTCCCTCAGGTCTGCTTCTTTTCCAACAAATTGCGGTCATATGTTTTCATGAGTCTTCTTATCAGACTCATTTTCCTATTCTATTTTTATTATCTGCTTCTTCATTATTGGTTATCATAGATTTTTTTAAAAAGCCCTTTTATCAGTGTTTTAGTCCACTCCCCAACCCTTTCCCCCACATTTTGTCACTTAAGGAATAATGGCTACATTTCAGGGAACTACAAAGAAACTAGCACATTGATGTTTTGGGTGGAGGAGTGACATACTGGTTGTTAGAAGTGGAGGAAAATCCCTTCACTGGCTACTGAAATTTAAATAAAACAGCACCAAGATGCACCTGGCTCAGGAAACTTGTGTGACACTACACAGCCCTCTGACAACATAGCAGGAAGTAAGGTTGGGTCTCCAGTTCAGCTAAAGGTAGTAAGTAATATTCTGATCAGTCTACTCCCCACTCGGTCTCCTCTAACCACGTAAGAACCCACAAAGGAAGAAGTGGGATCAGGAGATGTGAGAGGAGCAAGCCAAAGAAGCTGTAGTTTAAGAGGCAGAGTCAGCCATGAGGAATTCTAGTGCGTCTGAGGAAACGCGTGCCTTCTGTAATCAGTTCAGAGGCCCTATGATAAATGCATAGAATAGAAATCAGCAAGTATTTGTTGACTATCCACCGTGCCTTAAAGAATACTAGATGTTAAGGATATTGTGCTAGGCAAGACTAACACAGCCCTGCCTATATGCACCATACCATCTAGGAAAGAAGACAGTTATTGAACAGTTACTTATAAATTTACTGAATATTACAGTAAAAAATTGGATGTTCAATGATCTATGGAAACAAACAGGGGAATATAATTTGGTCTGGGAGGTCAGAAAAGCCATCTCTGAGAAAGTGATATTCATACAACATTTAAAGAATAGTAGTTATCCAGATGAAAAGGGAAATTTCTAAACAGAGGGAACAGTTTGTATCAAGAATGCAAAGGAAGCATAGCATATTCAAAAACTGACAAAGGAACAAGGAACATATTTCAAAATGAAGTGGAGAAGCAGAAGTCAAATCACAGAAGGACTTATAAAGTATGTTAAGGATTTGGAATGTTTCAGAAAGTATTTACCTGGAAAATGTTTTTAAGACATCTCTAGGGCTGTAGCGGGAGAACAGATTGAGAGGCTACAGAAATGTGGGGAAGTCAGTGATAAGGTGTTGGCTTGATCTGTGGTGGAGAACATAGAGATGGAGAGAAGCAGATAGATATAAGAAATATTCAGGAAGCCAAATCTATAGGCCTTGTAGTTCATTGATTGCATATGGGAGTTTAGAGAATAGAAAAAGTTAAGAATGTTGCCCAGATTTTGGGCTTGAGCCATTGGGCAGGCGATAGGGAGTGGTGGGCTGGTGCCATTTACTAAGGAAGGAAACAATGTCAGAGGAGCAGCTTTTGGCTGAGAATATAAACTCCTTCTGAGTCCAGTTGGGTGACAGAAACCATGCCAGATATTTGGAAGGGAATTTAATATAAAGAATGGTTAACCACATATGAAATTGTTAACTAGGTAACTGAAAAAGCAAAGTAGAACAATAATTTATCACGGAGGAAGCAGAGGAAGCAAAGGAAGCAGCTACCACTCCTTAGTGCTCAGGAATCAAAGAGAAGACGTTGGAATTACCAAAACTGGACACGGAGCAGGAACCCTGCTGGGCTAACGCTCGGACCTCCCACTAGGAGGCGCTGCTCAGCTGGTGCTAGTGTCTCTGAGCCTGGAGGAGGGATCACGGAGGGTTGAGACCCAGACTTCTGCGGGGGGAGGGGGGGCTAACCCACTGGTGCTGGTGTGTGTGGGGGGGGGGCGGAGAAGAAGTGGTAATGAAGGTAATTCTGCAATGCTTGGAAAAACTAGACGCAACTGCTGCTACAGAAAAGAGTGTGTGTTTCTGGAGTGAAAGAGCTTTGCGGAAGAGATGCTCACAGGAACTGCAGGCAGACAGGAACTCAGCAGCAAGTAAACAGGCAGCAGCAAGTCCCTCCTTTCTCCTTTGGCATTGCAGTGTCCCTCTATCCCCCCTAGTGACAGAGACTGACAGCTGGCAAAGTAGAAGTGGGTTTTGCAGAGTTCCAGCCTCAGCATCACAGAGCTAAGTGTAGAAGGGTGGGTTTGGAGTTGAGAGACTAGAGGGTAATAAATGGCACAAAAATGCATGGAACTTAGGGTGCTGGCAAGATATCCAAGGAGAAGTACAAGAGCCTGGAGTTCTGGATAAAAGACTGCATGGAGATAAAGATTTCTTAGTCATTGGCAAATTGATGTTAACTGAAATCATTTGAGTGGGTGACATGGCGGAGAAAGAGCATAGAATAAGAAGGGAAGAGAGCCTTGAGGAACACATGCCAAACTTAGGAGGAGACCCCTCCTAAGGAGACTAAGAAGGAAGGGCAAGAGGAATTTGAGCTAGAGGTAAACCAAATCCAGTGCTGATGAGAGTCAAGCAATATAATCAAATCTCTCCATTGGCTATAGACATAACTGTCAGCAAACTACAGCCCACATGTCAAAACCAGCCAACCACTAAAATAGGTTATTATTTACAACAATATGTAAATAAAGTTTATTGCACACAGACATACCATTCATTTACACATTGTCTATGTTACCTTGGACAAGTTGAGTAGTTGCTATGGACCATATACCTCACAAAGCCTAAAATATTTACTATCTGACCCTGTACAGAAAAAGTTTGCTGCACCCCGGTTTATAGCATTATCCCTCCCAGAAATATTTGCATTTGTACAATAAATATTTGTATTTACAAATCCAAGTGATAATAGAACAACAATCCAATTATGAAATTCCAAGGACCGGCCAAAAAATGGAAGACAGAATGACATTTGTCTATACCTGTCCACATCTTGCAGACAACCACCAATTCCACCTCACTCTAAGCTACTGTTTTTGATGTCCATGTTCATAGGAGCTCTTAGCCTGTGGCTTCCCACTTTGCCCCTATGGCAGTTATCTATCGCTGAGTTACAAATCACCCCAAATATAGTGGTTTAGAACAAGAATTTGATGTTCTCTCTCACAGTTCTATGGGTTGATCAGACGAGCTATGTGGTTCTTGCTCAGTGTCTCTCATACAGTTCAATCAGATGGCTTCTGTGCATGGGGCTGGGGTCATCTGAAAGCTAAAGTGGACTGGACTCCAAGGTGGCTCAGTCATGTGGCTGATAGTTGACACTAGTCAGCTGAGACAGTTGACTGGAGTGCCTAAACATGGCCTCTCCATGTGAATTAGGCTGGGTTCCAAGAGGAAGTATTTCAAGAGAAAGGAAGTGGAAACCATCAGTCCTCTTAAAAGGTAGGCCCAGAACTGGCAGAACAACTTCCAGCCTATTCTATTGGTCAAAGCAGTCACAGGCCAGCCCAGATTCACAGGGTTAAAGGAATAGACTCCATTTCTCCACAGAGGAGGATATGTGCATTCAGTGAGAAAATGAAATCGTAATGTTCGTCTTGGAGATTAGCTTCAGCAGCAGAGCCGTGATTCTGTGTTCTGACTGGAAAACATATCTGCAAGCAGCAGGAGTCAGGAGCATAGTCAAGTCAAGGCCTCCAAGGCCTCTGAGATTGGAACACTGCAGAGCCACTCCACCCAACCACTGGGTGTCTAGAAAGACTCACTGGTGAGCAGCCAATCTTTCCAAATTAAAAGCCCTGATAATGATCCTAGCTTCTAAATGGAAGCTCCTGAAAGGTCTTTAGGAAGATGTGAATGGGAAGGAACAGGGTGCCAAATTTTTCCCAAGGGCTTTTAATTTGGTTAATGTGACTCTACAACCGATGATTGTATCACTTTCAGACAATTCCGGTAGCAAGTAAGTAATTTCCTTTTACTGCTACCGAGTTAATTTGCATGTGCAGAAAAAAAAAATAATTAAAAAAAACTAATTGTACAAGCTACACTGTGTTCTGAGCCCACTAGAAGTTGACATCAGCATCACCACCTCTGAGATCTGTTATCTGTAATAGAAACAGATGTTGTACCTAATGAAAACACTTGAAATTTTCATCTGAAGCAGCAGAATTATAGCAGCACCTCCTAGTTCCACGTAGTTAAAGGGTCTGCCAGAATCCCTATTACCTCACACAATTTTCAGAGCTCTACTTTGTTATGGGTCTGTAAAAAGCCTATCAAGATGAAATTTGATTTATGAGTGCTGACCTCGTGTCTAGATTTTGATTGTTTTTTTTTTTGCTGAGGAAGATTCGCCCTGAGCTAACATCTATTGCAAATCTTCCTCTATTTTGTATGAGGGCTGCTGCTACAGCATGGCCACCAACCAGCAGTGTAGGTCCACGCCTGGGAACTGAACCCAGGCCACCAAGGCAGAGTGCACCAAACTTAACCTCTAGGCCACGGGGGCCAGCCCTACATTTTGTTTTCTTTGAGATTTTTCTAAGAACCCAGAAAGAGAAAGAATGAGACAATTGTTTTTTTTTCTAATTCACCAGAACTAAAATTTATTCTTTATAGAGTTTTAGGAAAGTGACTCTTATTTTGGCTTGGCTTTACAGAGTATTTCCTTTCCAGTAATTAACTCAAAAAGGATATGTATATGTTGGTTTAGCTGTGCACATACAAAAATGAGCAGATTATGTCAAAAAATGGTAAATTTTCTTGTGTTGGAAAGTTCCATGACACGGCAGGACTCTTTAATTAAGAGTATCACACTTTGCTTAGTTTTAGTCTATAACAAAAATACCTGAGAAAACACAGCCTTTTGAATATCCTACAGGTCCTGTTAACACGCTGCTCACTCACACACTCATCAAACATTCATGCCACCTCCTCTGCTTGGACACTGTTCTAGACGTTGTAGATCCAGCCATGAACAAGCAGTGCCCTCATGATGTTTGCACTCCACTAGAGAAAAGGAAGCGATAAACCACCTAAAGAAATATGGAATAGATGCTGGCACGGTGGTGCAGTGGTTAAGTGCGTGTGCTCTGCTTCTGTGGCCCGGGGTTCGCAGGTTCAGATCCCGGGCACAGACCAATGCACCACTTATCAAGCCATGCTGTGGAGGTGTCCCATATAAAGTGGAGGAAGATGGGCACGGAGGTTAGCCCAGGGCCAATCTTCCTCAGCAAAAAAGAGGAGGATTGGCATTGGATGTTAGCTCAGGGCTAGTCCTCCTCACAAAAAAAAAAAAAAAGAACAATGGAATATGTTATAATTAATAAATGCCATAGTGGGAGGAAGCGGGAAAGGGAAATGGAAAGTGCCAGATGATTGCAACTGTGTGGAATAGTCAGAGCAGGATTCACTGAGGTCACATTTGAACAAAAATTTGAAAGAAATGAGGGAGCCAACCATGCAAGGATCTGTGGAAAAGCATTCCAAGTAAAGGAAACAGCAAAGGCAAAACCCTGAGACTGGCGTGTGCTGGCCACAAGCAAGGAACTGCACGGAGGGCAGCGCAGATGCAGCAGAGGGATCAAGAGTCACAGGAGATGCAGTGAGAGAGGAGAGGAGGTAATGCTTTGTCAAATAAACAGACAAAAACCCGCTAAGCTAAGCGGCTGAGCTGAGAACAGATTGAAGGGGGCAGGGAGACTAGTTGGTAGGTTATTGCAATGATGCAGGAGATTAGTTATGGTGGCTTGAACCTTGAACACAGGTGGTGGCAGTAGCTGTGAGAAGTGGTCAGATTTGTTCTTCTATCCAGAAGAACAAAGGCTTATTTAGAGGGAGGATGGTGCAGTAAAAAACACCCTGACCTAGCCATTCGGAGCCCTGGGTCTGTCCCAAATTAGCTCAGAAGCCACTTCCTTTCTCTGGACCTCACGTTTCTCATCTGTGAAATAAAGATATTGAACCAGAAGATTATAAGTCCCTTCCCAGCTCTGAATGAATGGATATTCTGAAAGCCAGACCATCAAAATGAAGAAATGAGAGCTAATATTTACTGAGCTCTTAATATGTGCCAACACTCTCCTAATCCACTTTACGTCACCAACTCACTAATCCTCACATGAAGAAAAAGGTGTAGTTTATTAAACAGAGAAGTTCCATAGTCTGCCTAAAGTCACACAGCCAGTAAGTGGAGGAGCCAGAACTTGATACTTGATCTGGCCCTAGAGCCTAAACTCTTTATTTTTTGATTTTATATATATATACGTGTATTTTTTTTAGAGACAAGGTAGTGCATTCCTGCCTCCCCTTCCCGTTTCCCACCTCATGACAGTCTACTGGCCCAGCCTCTCCTGGCAGGTTTTCCTCCTTTGCTGGAGCCACGCCCATGCATTGGGAGGGAATGACATTTCCCTCCGTGTGAAGGCACACAGGGTTTTATTTATATTTTTTATCGAGGAATAATTGACATAAGATATTACTTTCAGGTATACAACATAATGATTCAGTTATTGTATATATTTCGAAATCACCACAGTAAGTCTAATTAACATCCATCACCATACATAGTTACAAAATTTTTTTTCTTGTGCTGAGCATTTTTAAGATCTACTCTCTTAGCAACTCTCAAATACGCGATACAGTATTGTTAACGATAGTCGCCATGCTGTACATTATATCCCCGGCACCTTATTTATGTTATAACTGGAAGTCTTTTTGACTCCCTTTTGACCCCCTTTACCCATTTCACCCACCCCCTAAACTCTTTCTTGATAGAAGCCTAAGCTTTGTGCTGTCTGAAAAAGCCTGGCTGACCAGCACTGTTTTACGTATAGCTGAGCATCCAGGTGTGAGGCCAAATGGGGAATTACAGTGACTTCCAACCAAAGTAGAATTTGGCCGTGAACTAGCCCAGCTTGTCTGTCCAGTTCTCAAATTAAAGTTCTTTCAATCTAAGCCAAAGAAGTCACTAAGGAAGGAATTTGGTTTAGTCTACCTTTGTAATCCACCTATATAGGATTCTCCTCTGTTCCTTAGTATTCCATCTATAACCAGAAAGAATACAGAGCCTAAATCTTCAAATCCTTGACTGTTAACTTAGCTGCCACTCGGATGTTGGGCAAGTCACAACCTTCTGAGAAACACAATGTGTTCATCCCCTTACTACCTTCATAGTCTATGACTTTGTGTTACTTAGCACTGAGTCCTAAGGCCCATTGAAGCTTTATGAGCTAAGCCTGAAGATAAACAGAAAAAGGAGTCTTTAGAAAAAGGAGTCTTTAAAAAAATGTGCCAACTGTTAAGTTGGAACATGCCTATCTCTTCTCACCAGAGAATCAGTTAAGAGAAACAGTTAAGCAATACTCTGTCTGCAACTCAGAAGAAAAAGTTATTTGCTCTTCGTTTACAAAGCCCAAACTTCACACTGAGAAGATCAGATTTTAACCTGGTATAACATATAGTATTGTCTTACTCTGATATGCCTCTGGATCACTGATTTGAGACTAAATGAGGAGAAATGAAGCTTTGTTATTTTAAAAGTAATGAGAGAAATTCTCTAGCATATAATCATGGTCCTGTGAATTTTCATGAGAAGAAATGTTACTTTAAAATTTCATCAAATACTATAACATAGCACATCATAATCTTCAATGAATCCAACTAATGGAGTGTATGGGTGGATATCTTTATACCATCCATATGAACTTATTCAAAATTATTTAGCTTTTTATGTTCCTTTTTATCTGAAAATCTTGACTTAAAAATCATCATCATACAGAATCATCAAAATACTCATCATCTTACAGAAATGACATTCATTGATATACTAATTTGATCTTTTAAGGTGAAAATGGGGTAGAATTGTATGTCACTTCGCATCTCTGTCCTGTTCAAGGCTGTTGATGTAGGCAGACTAGCAGGGGAGAATATAGATTTGGGAGGTGGACCGGGGCAGCTGGTTTAGGAGGGAGAGGGAAGAGCCTATTGCAACATTTTATTTACTTTCTACATCAGCATTGAAACCTGAATCCTTCCAGAAACTCTTCTGAGAGAGATGGCACAGGCAGCACTATGATTCATCGGCCAGGCATTTGAGCTGACTAATACGTGGTGTGGCCATGCAGTTGTGTCTCTCTGAAAGTGCTGCTTTTCAAAGATTCAGCAGCCATACCACTCATTGCAAAGCAGTTTTTCCAGCAATCAGGCTTTTCCTGTGTGTCTTGTTCTTTAAGGAGTCTCCGCAGATTTATTGCGATTTGATTGTGAATCTTCTCAGCTTCTTGTTATGGGCTTCCTCATTAGCATATCCCCAAATTCCTTTACAGTGTGTGCTTCGAGCACTGCTAAGCAGTTCTGTTCATGGCGTAATGCAGATTGTGCAGAGAAACCTAAGCGGTCTTGTTGCTGACCACGCTGGGGGTAGGGCGGGGATAGGCTCCAAGGACCAGGAGGGAGGAAGGCAAGGCCCAGGGGCTCAAGAGGCCAGGTGCCTGGGATAAGTCATCATGGTTCCTGGGATAAATGGGTCCCCACCAGCAGGTGTCCAGGGGGCAGCTCTAGTGAAGGAGTGTTCACCACAGCCCTGGCAAACCTCCTGATTGTGGTCAGAGGCTGAGCCCTGGGGCAATCAGACCTGGGGGAGGTCCTCCTCCTCGAAGGTTAAACACTGCAAAGCCTGGGAAGCGGAGAAAGCCAAGAGTCTTGGTTTGGCCATCTCCCCCACCCACAGTGCAATGCTCCAAATCTAGATGGCAAATTTCAATTATCATTTAAGCTGAACAACATGTTTCTCCTCTGACTTAAAGGAAGAAGTATGCAGTTAATTGGTTAAACATTTTCAACAGCTGCATTTGCTAATCATTCACTTCTCACCTGCACTTGGCCTTTCCCCCAAAACTGGGAGTACCTCTTTTATATACTTTGCTGGCTGAAACTATTCTAAAACTTTCATGATTTGGCAGGAAATTTCTGCAGCAGAAGCATTTCTGTGCAGGAGTCGAATCTTAGCATGGCCCTCATCTAGGGAGCGTGTATCCAGGAGCTTTGCCATTTTTAACCAGAAGTTTATCAAGGGGCAGACAAAGCTGCCTGAAATTGTGCTCACATACCTAATAAAGTACTGTGTTACCCAACAAATTATCAAACTATGCTAGTCTGTTTGAAGCTTGCTTTTGAATAACTATCACAATCAAAACAAGCTATAGAAAAACTTATTTTGTACAATTAATAAAGTGATGACAACAAATATTATCATAATTACTATTGATCTTTCAGTATGTGCCAAGCACTTGAACAAGTTATGACGTTTAACGATTGCAGCCCTAAGAGGGAGAAGTCATTTTCTCTCCTTGAAAGGTGAGGAAAAAGAGCTTTGAAGAATTAATAAGGAAACAAGCCCAAGTTTGTAGTGACAGGGTTTGGTTCTGAAGCAGATTCCTTTGGGTCAAAGACTCTGTTCCTAATCCTTAGCTACAACACTTATGTTAAACCAAATGCAGCTACTAAGTCAGTGGCACCAAGAACATAACCTGGCTGAAGCTCAGATTCTGTAAGACAGCCAATGAGACAAACGTTGAGTCTACTTTGAGTGTGATAGGAGCTTCAGAGGCTATTGTAGGCATCCTCCGTCCTTCTCTAGATCACAGCTGACTGGCCCAGCTGTGGACTTACCCAGACTGCTTTGCGGCAGCTGCCTGACCAGATCTGAACCTGGCACAACCTATCCCCTGAATCATGCTGCTCTTACTGTCCTTGCTCACCATGCCTCCCTTTGTAGACATATCGTGTTTAGGTTTGCTTTAATAGCTCATCTTTCCTCTTCCTGCAACATCAGAGATTCAAGAAAACGGCTTGGCAGTCTAGTCATCCCCGTGGTGTACTTACTGTCGCTCTGCACATCACTCTCTGGGGAGGTATCTGGATTAGCGTTCTGTAATGCACCAGGCAGGCTCTCAATGAACACACAATTTCAAAAGAACATATTGACATAACCCCTCCAAGCTTTACCCTCACAGCGCAGAGCCCTCAAGGCTGGGACTGGACAGCACATTGCTTACTTCTTCACTTCCTGGCTGTCTCCCTGCCTGTCCCACTAACGAGCTAATATAGGGAGGGGTTAAAACAGAAATTGGAAATGCTCATATTACTCCAAACCTATTAGTATTTTTATCTTTGTAAAAGCTTTTCAAAATGCATCTTTCAGAAGTTCAGTGAAATATTCTGGGACGAGGGAGGGGAGCATTTATCTCAATTGTATTTTGAACTGAAGAGTGAATTTGCAGTTCATTCTAAAAGTTCTCTCTTTAAATTACCAAGAGTGTCATCTTTGCTTGGCAGCCCAGCATTTTACTGCATGTATTTTATACATTAAGTTTTGCAGTCCTTTATAATTCTAGAGAATAACAGAATAACAGCTTATACCACTTGGTAGCTAAATGAATCATAGGGCATCTTCCATTCTGTATTGAAAGTGGGATTAATACAGAGTTCAGAGCAATTGACTTGTAGCTCATTCAATCATTAATAGTATACTCATTATACCTTTCATCTTTTGGAGAAGGGTAAAAATGAAAGTGTCTTTACATGCAAGCCTAAAAGAAGGTATGGGTCATTTATCATTCTGATTATTACTTTCTTAAAATGGTGCATATGGAGGAGGGGACAAGACTGTAGTGTAAAACACATACAAATGCCATAAGCACAAACACACCCATATCTCTTAGCATCAGCAAAACTCGGTGTATGTAAAACTTGTGTGTACTATACTAAGATGGCCTTCTGCTGGAGAAAAGACTGTGGAGAGGAGCATGAGATGACTGGTGGAAAGATGAATATGGACCTATGTTAGAGAGATCCTAACCTAGAGATAGGATAAAGTGAGGCCCCTCTCTTATTGAATTAAAGGAATCTGAGAGGCTTTTAACTTCTCAAGTCCTCTTAATGGGACAGAAGACCCCTTCAGCTTCACAATTATTCACTTCATCATATTGATTAAGATATTTAGAAGCAACTGGGAAAACTGATTCAAGAAATGAAAGTACATCTACCCAAGGTACAAGAGTCAAAAATCACTTTTTAAAAAGCCATGATAGAAGACTTCCACTTCTGGGAATATGGAATACACGTGCTTTTCCCTATTTCTCCCATTAAGTACAACCAAAAGCCCTGGACATTATATGTAAAACAAATATGTGACTCTGAAAGGTAGAATGAAAAAGGCAGACAACCTAAGGACATGGGGACCTGAGGAATGACATGGTGGTGAATTCACTGGGTTTTTTTGTTTTTTGGGTTTTTTTGCCTCATACATTCCACATTTGTTGCTGTAGAAGCCAGTAACCCAGAAACACTAACATGTGTAGTCAAAAAAGCCCCAGCAAAAGCCTGCTCTCTCTAGCCAAAGGATAAGGAAAGGAGCAGCCTAGCAAGACAGAAAACTCTTAGACAATCATTCTACTCCAGCCAAATACCACAGAAAAAAATGGTGGTCCAACTCCCACCCATGTCAGCAAAGGCCGAGTGAGGAGTTAAACTTCTACCCTCACTGGGCTATAACAAGGTATCTCAACCTTCCCACCCTAACAGGGTGGTGTCACGGAAGACCAAATAAGGAACCTGGCCTTTCATCCATACTGGGTGGTAAGGTACTCCTTTCTCCCTTCCCCACTGGTGTGGTGTCAGAGGAGGCCTAGTAGAAAGAATTTTCGCCACCCAGCAGCAACCATGAGCCTCCCTCCTCAATGTGATATCAGTGGAGGCCACACGGGGAGCAGTGATGAGGTACTCCTACCCCTGCCAACTAGGGATGTATCAGTGTAAACTTAGTGAGGGGCTTGAATGCTCATCCTCACCCAGAAGTAATGAGGACCCCTCCCTCAGATGTCAATGGAGGCTAAGTGGGGAACATAAACTTCTATCCCTACATGGCAGTAACAAGGCAGTGCCCCTCCCATTCCCTGCCATAGCAGTGTCAGAAAAGTCTGGCTAAACCAGAAACTTTAAATGAGATCCACAGTTTCATAACATAATACCTCAAATGTCCAGATTTCAGTGGAAGATCACTCCTCACACCAAGGGCTAGGAAGATCTCAAACTAGAAGAAAGACAATCAATAGATTAACACAGATATGTTAGTGATATTAGAATTATCTGACAAAGAATTTTTTTTGGTAAGGAAGATTGGCCCTGAGCACCACGGCATGGTTTGACAAGTGGTGTGTAGGTCCACGCCTGGGGTCTGAAACTGTGTACCCCAGGCCGCTGAAACAGAGTGTGTGAACTTAACCATTATGCCACTAGGCAAGCCCCTCTGACAAAGATTTTAAAGCAGCCATCATAAAAATGTTGTGTTTTTTTTTGTGAGTGAGATTGGCCATGAGCTAAGATCCTTTGCCAATTTTCTCCTTTTTGCTGAGGAAGATTGGCCCTGAGCTAACATCTGTGCCCAGCTTCCTCTATTTTATGTATGGGACGCTGCCACAGCATGGCTTGATGAGTGGGGTGAGTAGGTCCGTGCCCAGGATCCGAAGCTGCAAACCCCGGGCCGCTGAAGTGGATCGTGTAAACTTAACCACTACGCCTCTGTGCCAGCCCCTCTGATGAAGATTTTAAAGCAGCCATCATAAAAATGTTTTAATAAGCAATTACAAACACTTTAAAACAAATTTAAATAGATATAGATAGATATCTGAGAGTCTGAGCAAAGAAATAGAAGATATAGAACCAAATAGAAATTTTAGATCTGCAAAATACAATAAATGAAAGAAAAAACTCAGTGGAGGGGTTCAGCAGCAGAATGAAGGGGACAGAGGAAAGAATCAGTGAAATGAAGATAGGACAATAGAAATTACCCAATCTGAATAACCAAGAGAAAAGAGACTGGAAAAAAAAAGTCAACAGAGCCTCAAGGACCTGTGAGACTATTACAATAGATCTAACATTCATGTCATCAGAGTCCCAGAGGAGAGGAGAAAGTGGACAAGACTGAAAAAGTTCTCAGAGAAATAATGGCTGAAAACACCCCCAATTTGGCAAAATATGTAAAACCATAGATTCAAGAATTTGAGTGACCCCAAACAGGATAAACTC
The DNA here is from genome assembly GCF_057802395.1 of Ceratotherium simum simum. Classification (NCBI taxonomy): domain Eukaryota; kingdom Metazoa; phylum Chordata; class Mammalia; order Perissodactyla; family Rhinocerotidae; genus Ceratotherium; species Ceratotherium simum. Next base: position 48,565,386 of record NC_141914.1, read on the forward strand.
AAAGAAATTCACAACAGGATACCTCATAGTCAAACTTCTGGAAAGTAAAGGTAAAGAAAAATCTTGAAAGCAGCAAAAAAGAAATGATACATTATTTATAAGGAAAAAATAATTTGAATGACAGGAGATTTCTCATAAGAAAATATGGAGACCAAAAGTAAGTGAAACAATATTTTTCAAGTACTGAAAGAAATTGTCAACTCAGAATGCTATACCCAATGAAAATATCTTTTCAAGAATGAAGGAGAAAATCAAGACATTCTCAGATGAAGAAAAACTAAGAAAATTTGTCAAAAGCCAACCTACCCTAAAAGAAGGGCTAAAGACAGTTCTCTAAATGGAAAGGAAACAAAACATTAGACTGTCCTTCTCCTCTTCATTATGTGTGATAATGGAAGTAAAATAACATTGGATAATGCAGTTCTAAATGTATGTAGAGTTCCAGTTTCCGATTCCTCATGTAAGCAGACTGGAAGTCAACATGCTGCCCTAAAAACAAGTAAAAAGCTGAACAGACTGAAAAATCCAACTCTTCCTGGATTTATAAGAGAGGGAAAGACACAGAGCAAACCACTTCCCCCAAGATCAGAGAGACCAACAGGTGAGTACAGGAAGCTGTGGCTTCCCAGAGCAGAGACTCACCAGGGGAAACAATATTATGAGCTTTACCTCCAGGAGCTCAACCAGGCTCCCATAGTAAATATCAGAGAAAAGTCCACTTGGGCCTCTGGCAGGAGGCGAGGTAAAGGAACCCTTTTGAAATTTGCCAGAGCACTGTTCTTCCTAGCAAGGCCTGCCCTCAGGGGAAACTAGTTAACCAGAGCCTAACTGACCTAGGGAAGAAAAATACCCAATTGTAGCCCACTCTAGCCATCTTGTTCCACCTAAGAGGGGAGAAGAAACTGAGAAACACTTGTGAAGTTCATGGTCCAAAGGCATATGCTCACTGGAAGACCTAATCATAGGACTACAGACGGCTTCCCCTCACCTCACAATGCACAACCACATTACTAAAGGCCTATTCACAGCAGTTCTTTTACCCAGTACATCATGTACAGCTATCAAGAAAAAATTACAAGGCATACCAAAAGGTAAAAAACACAATTTGAAGAGACAAAGCAAGCATCAGAACCAGATATGGCAGGGCTGTTGGAATTATCAGACCAAGAATTTAACACAGTTATGATTGATATGCTAAGAGTTCAATGGATAAAGAAGACAGCATGCAGGAACAGACGGGCAATAATAATAGCAACAATATACAGGCATACCTCGGAGATATTGTGGGTTTGGTTCCAGACCATAGCAATAAAGCTAATATTGCAATAAAATGAATTACAGAAATTTTTTGGTTTCCCAGTGCATATAAAAGTTATGTTTACACTACTGTAGTCTATTTAGTGTGCAATAGCATTATGTCTTAAAGTATTTAAAAAATACTTTATTGCTAGAAAACGCTAACTATCATGTGAGCCTTCAGTGAGTCATAATCTTTTTGCTGGTGGAGGGTCTTGCCTTATGTTGATGGCTGCTGACTGATCAGGGTGGTGGTTGCTGAAGGTTGGGGTGGCTGTGGCAGTTTCTTAAAATAAGACAACAATGAAGTTTGCCACAGCGATTGACTCTTCCTTTCATGAACGATTTCTCTGTGGCATGTGACGCTGTTTGATAGCATTTTACCAACAGCAGAACTTCTTTCAAAATTGGAGTCAATCCTCTCAAACTCTGCTGCTGCTTTATCAGTTAAGTTTATGTAATATTCTAAATCCTTTGTTGTCATTTCAACAATCTTCAGAGCATCTTCACCAGGAGTAGATGCCATCTTAAGAAACTACTTTCTTTGCTCATCCTTAAGAAGCAACTCCTCATCCATTAAAGATTTTTCATTAGATTGCAGCAATTCTGTCACATCTTTGGGCTTCATTTCTAATTCTAGTTCTCTTGCTATTTCCACCTCATCTGCAGTTACTTCCTCCACTGAAGTCTTGAACTCCTCAAAGTTATCCATGAGGGTTGGAATCAGCTTCTTCCAAATTCCTGTTTATGTTGTATTTGGACCTCTTCCTATGAATCATGAATGTTTTTAGTAGCATCTAGAATGGTGAATCCTTTCCAGAAGGTTTTCAGTTTAATTTGCCCAGATCCATCAGAGGAATCACTATCTATGGCAGCTATAGCTTTATGAAATGTATTTCTTAAATAATAAGACTTGAAAGGCAAAATTACTCTTTGATCCATGGGCTGCAGAATGGATGTTGTGTTTGCAGGCATGAAAACAACATTCATCTTATTGTATATCTCCATCAGAGCTCTTGAATGACAAGGTGCATTTTCAATAAGCAGTAATATTTTTAAAGGGATCTTTTTTCTGAGCAGTAGGTCTCAACAGTAAGCTTAAAATAGTCAATAAGCCATGTTGTAAACAGATGTGCTGTCATCCAGGCTTTGTTGTTCCTTTTATAGAGCACGGGCAGAGTAGGTTTAGCATAATTCTTAAGAGCCCTAGGATTTTCAGAATGGCAAATGAGCATTGGCTTCAACTTACAGTCACCAGCTGCATTAGCCCCTAACAAGAGAGTCAGCCTGTCCTTTGAAGCTTTGAAGCCAGGCATTGACTTCTCCTCTCTAGCTATGAAAGTCCTAGATGGCATCTTCTTCCAATATAAGGCTGTTTCATCTACATTGAAAATCTGTTGTTTAGTGTAGCCAGCTTCATTAATTATCTCAGCTAGATCTTCTGGATAACTTGCTGCAGCTTCCACATCAGCACTTGCTGCTTCACCTCGTACTTTTATGTTATGGAGATGGCTTCTTTCCTTAAACCTCATGAACCAACCTCTGCTAGCTTCAAACTTTTCTTCTGCAGCTTTCTCACCTCTGTCAGCCTTCACAGAATTGAAGAGAGTTAGGGCCTTGCTCTGGATTAGGCTTTGGCATAAGGGAATATTATGGCTGGTTTAATCTTCTATCCAGACCACTAAAACTTTCTCCATATCAGCAATAAGGCTGTTTTGCTTTCTTATCATTTGGTTGTTCACTGCCACAGCACTGTTAATTTCCTTCAAGAACTTTTCCTTTGCATTCACAACTTGGCTAACTGTTTGACACAAAAGGCCTAGCTTTTGGCCTATCTGGGCTTTTAATATGACTTCTTTCCTAAGCTTAATCATTTCTAACTTTTGATTTAAAGCGAGAGATGTGTAACTCTTCCTCTTGAACACTTAGAGGCCATTGTAGGGTTATTAATTGGTCTAATTTAGATACTGTGATGTCTCAGGGAATAGGAAGGCCCTAGGAGAGGGAGAAAGACAAGGATATGGCAGGTTGCTGGAGCAGTCAGAACACACACAGTTATCGACTAGGATCACCATCTTATATGGGCACTCTTCACGGCACCCCAAAACAATTATAATAGTAACATCAAAGATTACTGGCTGGGCCGGCCCCGTGGCTTAGTGGTTAAGTGCGCGCGCTCCGCTGCTGGCGGCCCGGGGTTCGGATCCCGGGCACGCAGTGACGTACCGCTTCTCCGGCCGTGCTGAGGCCGCGTCCCACATACAGCAACTAGAAGGATGTGCAGCTATGACATACAACTATCTACTGGGGCTTTGGGGGAAAAATAAATAAATTTAAAAAAATTAAAAAAAAAATAGATTACTGGCTGCAGATCACCATAACAAATATAATAATAATTAAAAAGTTGAAATATTATAAGAATCACCAAAAGGTAATACAGAGACACAAAGTGAGCAAAAGATGTTGGAAAAATGGTGCTGAGAGACATGCTTGGGTTGCCACAAACCTTCAATTTGTAAAAAAATGCAATACCTGTGAGGCACAATAAAGTGAAGCACAATAAAACAAGACATGCCTGTATTCGATTATGTATGCTTATATATATATGATTATATGTAAGTAAAATGAATGACAGCAATAATACAAGGGATAGGAGAAAAGAATTAGAATTATTTTGTTATTATAAGGTACTCACACTACCTGTGTAGTGGTATAGTGTTATTTGAAAGGGGTCATAGATAAGTTGTAAATGTATATTGCAAACTCTAGGTCAACCACTAAAAAAAGTGAAAAAAAAAAAAGAAAGGAAGAACCGATATGCTAAGAAAGAAGAAAAAAATGGAATTATATAAAATGCCCAGTCAAAACCACAAAGGGCAGAAAAAGAGTGGAAGACTGCTATGACTTTGTTAAATTAACATTTGTTAAGTAGAGCACAGAGTGTCAGATGGTAAGCCCTGGTTCAACAAAAGACCATAAGAAAAATTTAAGTAGAGAAGTTTATTACTCACAGGTCCTGGAGAAAGCAAATGGCACATCACAAGAGGATACACAGGCAGGGTACAGACAGAGAGAGAGACATGACTGGGGCACGTGCATTTATTAGGGCCCAGGGGTGGAGTGCTTTGGGGTTCTCAGGCTGAGATGAGATTGGTCAATTCAAACCAAAAAGAATGGAGTTTTGGTAAGCTCCATGAAGGTCTTATCTAAGGGGCACACAAAGTGAAGGCCCTGGGAGGTGGAGGAGACTGTTGATGACAAGGGCTGTTGGAGATGTCGCGTCAGGAGATTACATTTGCTTGTGATTCTATGGGCTGTTGTCTAGGACATGCATTTGCATGAGGAGGCTAGTGTTAGTTTAAAGCCCCCTGCGAGCCACTTGGTCAAATAAAATGGATGCCAACGCATCAATACCGTGGAGTAGCTTAGCTAAACTCTTGACAAAAACAAAAATAGGAACAAAGAACAAAGGCAACAAATAGAAAACATTAATAAATGTGGTAGCTATTAACCCAGCTATATCAATAATGACTTTGAATGTCAATAGTCCAAATGCACCAATTAAAAGATAAATTGTCAGAGTGGATCAAAAAACATGATGCAACCATATTTTGCCTACAAGAAACCTAATTTAAATATAAAGACACATATAGATTAAAAGTAAATGGATGGAGACCCAGCCCTGATGGCCTAGTGGTTAAAGTTCGGTGTGCTCCACTTCGGCGGCCTGGGTTCTGTTCCTGGGCACGGAACCACACCAGTCGTCTGTCAGTAGCCGTGCTGTGGTGGTGGTTCACGCAGAAGAACTAGAAGGATTTACAACTGGAGTATACGACTATGTACTGGAGCTTTCGCGAGGAAAAAAAAAAAGTAAGTGGGTGGAGAAAAATATACCATGCTAATACAAATCAAAAAAAAAGTGAGAGTAGCTATATTAATTCCAGACAGAGGAGACTTCAAAGTAAGGAAAGTTATCAGGGATAAAGAAGGCTATTACAGGGCTGGCCTGGCAGCATAGTAGTTAAGTTCACACGCTCCACTTCGGCAGCCTGGGATCTGCAGGTTCAGGTCCCAGGCACAGACCTATGCACTGCTTATCAAGCCATTCTGTGGCAGGTGTCCCCCGTATAAAATAGAGGAGGATGGGCATGGATGTTAGCCCAGGGCCAGTCTTCCTCAGCAAAAAGAGGAGAATTGGCAACAGATGTTAGCTCAGGGTTAATCTTCCTCACAAAAAAATAAATAAATAAAGAAGAGTATTACATAATGATAAAGAGGTCAGTTCTCCAAGAAGACAAAACGTTTCGTAACGTGTAAGTGCCTAACAACAGAGCATCAAACTTCATGAGACAAAAACTGATAGAACTGCAGGCAGAAATAGATGAATCCTCTATCGTAGTGGGATACCCCTCTATCACAAATAGACAGATCCAGCAGACAGAAAATCACTGAGGACATAGTTGAACTCAACAGCACATCAATCAACTGGATATAATGGATATCTATGTACTACTTTATTTAACAACAGCAGAATGCATATTTTTCTCAAGGTCACATGAAACATTCTCTAAGTTAGACTACATTCTGGGCCGTAAAACACGCTAACAAATTTACAATAATAGAAATCATACAATGTCCGCTTTCAGACCACAATGGAATTAAACTAGAAGTCAATAATAGAAAGATAACTGGAAAATCTAAGAATACGTGGAGATTAAACAACACTCTTCTAAATAACACATAGGTCAAAGAAGAAATCTCAAGGGAAATTTTAAAATATTTTGAACTAAATAAAAATGAAAACACAGCTTGTCATAATTTGTGGGATGCAGTAAAAACAGTGTTTAGACGAAAACTTATAGCATTGAATGCATATATTAGAAAAGAATATTTGAAAAGATTGGAATAAGTAGATAAGCCTCTAGCCAGGCTAAGAAAAAAGAGGACACAATTACTAATATCAAAAATGAGGGGGGTCACATCACAACAGATCCCATGAGAATTAAAAGTACAATAAAGGAATACTATAACAACTCTATGCCCACAAATTTGATAGCCTAGATAACATGGATCAATTCCTTGAAAGACACACTCTGCCAAAAGTCACACACAAAGAAATAGACAATATGAATAGGCCTATACCTATTAAAAAAATTGAATCAATAATAACTTTCTAAACATATGCAGGTGAAACATTTAAGAGAATTACAAATGGGTGAGGGTAAAGAGACATTAAAGAGGGAAAGGTTCCTACATTTCAATTTAACATAAAAAGAAAATAACCAGTAGACTGAAAGATTATATATATATTTAGAGCAATTGAGCTATACAAAAAGATATACCAAAACACTCTAGATAAATCAAAATGGAATTTTCAAATATGTTCAAGTACCCATAGAAAGGTAAAGGAAAACAATGGAGAAGCAAAAACCATAGAGAACAAAAAGAAAACCAAAAATAAAATGACAGACTAAGTCCTAACATACCAATAATTATATTAAATGTAAATAGTCTGAATACACCAATGAAAAGCAAAGATTGGCAAAATGGATTTAAAATCACGATCCAACTATATACTGTCTATGAACTCACTTCACATATAATGACATAGGCATGGTAAAAGTCAAAGGATGGAAAAGGATATTTCAGACAAACATTAATATTAGCAAAACAGTGGTGGCTATATTAATATTAAAGTAAAATTCAGAGCAAAGAAAATTACCAGAGAGAGAGGGGGGCATTATATAATGATAGAAAGGTCAGTCTACCAAGAAGACATAGCAATTCTAAATGTGTATGCACCAAACAGGTTTGCAAAATATATGAAACAAAAACTGATAGGATTAAAAGGAAAAACAGACATGTCCACACTTATAGTTGGAGATTTCAACTCCTCTCTCTCAACAATTGATAGAACAACTAAACAGAAAAATCAACGAGGGTATGGAACTCAATAACACCATCAACCAATAGGATCTAAACAATATTTATAGAACAATCCATTCACCAACAGCAGAATACACATTCTTTTCAAGTGCCCATGGAATATATACCAAAATAGACAATATCCTGGGCCATAAACCATGACAGATTTTTAAAAACTGAAATCTTAAAGAATATTTTCTTCAACTGCAATAGAATCAAAATAGAAATCAATAACAGAAGGATAACAGGAAAATCTCTAAATACTTGGATAGTCCATGAATCAAAAAAGAAGTCTCAAGTAAAATTTTAAAAATGCATTGAACTGAATGAAAATGAAAATACAACATATCAAAATTTGTGGGACACAGCTAAAGCAGCACTGAAAGACAAATTTATAACACAAAATGCATACATTATAAAAGAGGAAAAATCTCAAATCAATTATTGAAGCTTCAGGGACCTAGAAAAAGAAGAACAAAGAGTAAAATAAACCCAAAACAAGAATAACGAAGGAAATAATAGAGATAAGACTAGAAAACAATGAAATTGAAAACACAAAAAGAGAGAAAGTCAATGAAACAAAGAGCTGGTTCTTTGAACAGATCAATAAAATTTACAAACCAATGGCATGACTAATGAAGAAAAAAAAAAGAAGACACAAACCACCAATACCAGGAATGAAATGGAATATCACTATAGACCCCTCAAACATCAAAAGGATAATAAGGGAATACTATGATCAACTCTACATGTACAAATTTGATAACTTAGATGAAATGTACCAATTCCTCAAAAAACACAAACTACCACAACTCAACTCACCCAATATGAAATATTTTGAATCACCCTATAACTATTAAGGAACTTTAATTTATAATTTAAAACTCCCCAGAAAGAAATCTCCAAGCCCTGCTGGTTTGACATTAATTCTACACAATCTCTTTCAAAGAATATAAGAGGAAGACACACTCCCCGATTCATGTTATGAAGTTAATGTTATCCTGATATGAAACAGGCAAAAACAGTACCAAAAAAAAAAAATCCTGCAAACCCAATATCCCGTATGAATATAGATACAAATATCCTTAAAATGTTAGCAAATAGAATTCAGCAATATGTAAAAAGAATTATATGCCGTAACCACATGGAGTTCATTACAAAGATTCAAGACTGTTTGAGTATTTGAAATTCAATGTAATCTACCATATTAACAGGATACAGAAGAAAAAAAATCACGATTATATCAATTGATGCAGAAAAAGCATTTCACAAAATTTAATACCCATTCGTGATTAAAAACTCTCAGAAAACTAGAAATAGAGGGGAATCTCCTCAAATTGCTAAACAGCATCTATGAAAATCCTACAGCTAACATTACAACCTAATAGTGAAAGACCGAATGCTTTCCCCAGAAAAGCAGGAACAAGGCAAGGATGTCAGCTCACACCACTCATTCAACATTGTGCTGGAAATTGTAGCCACTGCAGAAAGGCAAGAAAAGGAAATCAAGGGCATATAGATCAGAGATGAAGAAATAAAACTTCCCTATTTGCATATTGCATGATTGTCTACATAGAAAATCCCAAGGAATTTACAAAAAAATTCTCAAAATAGTAAGTGAGTTCAGCAAAGTTGCAAGATACAAGATAAATGTATAAAATTCAATTGTATTTCTATATACTAGCAATGATCGGGGACACAGAAGTTTAAAATACAACACCATTTACAACCACCAAACAAAAAGTGAAATGCTTTGGTATGAATATAATAAAACAAGTATAGAACTTGTATGCCCAAAACTACAAAACAGTAATGAAAAAATTAAAGATCTAAATAAATGAGGAGACATACTGTGTTTATGGACTGAAAGACTCAACATAGTATAGAATTCAACTTCTCAAAATTGATATACAGTTTCAATGCAATTCCTATTAAAGTCCCATCAAGATTTTTTATAAAGACAAGACTATTCTAAAATTTATATGGAAAGGCAAAGGAAACAGAAGAGCTGCAACAGTTTAGAGAAAGAATGAAGTGGGAGGAGTCAGTCTACTCAATTTCAAGACTTTTTACATAGCTATAGTGTTGTACTGGCAGTATTCACAGTACTGGTGGAGTGATAGACACAGCTCAATGAAACAAAGTAGAAAACCCAGAAATAAACCCACATAAATATGCTCAACTGATTTTTTTATAAACATGCAAAAGCAATTCAGTGGAGGAAAGATAACCTTTTCAACAAATAATGCTGGAGTATCTGGACATCCATAGGCCAAAAAAAAAAAAGAGCCTTGACTTAAGTCTTACACTTTATACAAAAACTGACTCAAAACGTAAAATTATAAAACTTTTAGAAAAAAAACACAAGGGAAAATCTTTGCGATCTTAGTGTACGCAAAGAGTTCTTAGACTTGGCACCAAAAGCATGATCCATAAAAGTCTAATTGATAAATTAGACTTCAACAAAATTAAAAATTTTTGCTCTGTGAAAGGCTGTTAAAAAGGATGAAAAGACAAGCTACAGAGCAAGAGAAAATATTTGCAAACCCACATATCTGACAAAAGACAAGTATTTAGATTATATTTAAAAACTCTCAAAATTCGACAGTAAACAAACAGTTAATCCAACTTGAAAGTGGGCAAAAGATGAACATTTTACCAAAAAGAATGGCAAGTAAGCATATTAAAAGATGTTCAACATCATTGGCCATTAGGAAAATGCAAATTAAAACCACGATGAGATAAACCACTACACACATATCAAAATGGCTAAAATTAAAAATGGTAGCAACAGTAAATGCTGGTGAGGATGCAGAGAAATTGGATCAGTCATATATTGCTGGTGGGAATGTAAAATGGTACAGCTACTGTGGAAAACAATATGATAGTTTCTTTATAAAACTAAATATGCAACTATCATATGACCTAGAAATTGTACTCCTGGCCACTTAGCTCAGAGAAATGAAGTCTTATGTTCACACAAAAACCTGTACACAATTGTTTCTAGCAACTAAATTCATAATAACCAAAAATTGGAAGTAATCTAGATATCCTTCAGAGGGTGAATTGTTAAACAAACTGTGGTACATCCATACCATGGAATACTACTCAGCAATAAAAAGGAACCAACTGTTGATACACACACACCTGAATAAATCACCAGAGAAGTATGGAATTATATATTGTATTTTTCCATTTATATAACTTTCTTAAAATGACAAAATTATAGAAACGGGCAACAGATTAGTGGTTGCCAAGGGTAAAGTGGGGGGTGGGACCAGGAGGAAAATGGGTGTAGCTATAAAAGGGCAACATGAGAGATCTTTGTGGTAATGGAAACTTTCTGTATCTTCACTGTATCAATGTCGATATCCTGGCTGTGGTATTCTACTACAGTTTTGCAAGATGTTGCCATTGAGGCAAAAGAGTACATAGGTTCTTTGTTTCTATTGCTTCTTACCGATATGGTGAATCTACAATTATCTCAAAATAAAAAGTTAAAAAATGTTATTATATATTCAAACTTGCATATAAATTATACCATTAAATGTTGAAAAATAATTTTTTAAAAAGCCATGGTATGTGGTTTCCTGGACAAAGTGATAGCAAGATTTTGTAATTGTTCTGTAACTCTATGCTAAACATAAAAAGTGTTATCATTATGGGCATTTTCAATCAAGAGTTAGTAATAAGTTTAAGCAGGAAGTTTTTTTGCATATTTTGTAACATCTCAAATGTAGGTGCCTCAGATTTTCACGTTGTACTTTTATGACAAAAATACTGAATAACATACCAAATTCACTAAATGAAAAAGGAGAAATACGGGGCTTGTTTGGCTGTTTGAATGCTAGCCAAAAGCTAAAGGAAACTGCTATATTATGAATAGCAGAAACAACTCCGTTACAGAAACTGTTTATTTTAGAAATTAATTTCAAGCCTGTTTGAAAACAATTGTCATTCTAATAAGAATTAAAATTCAAAACATTTTGGATGATAAATATTTAAAAGCATTTGGTCTGGAAACTAAACTGGAACAGGGCAGAGAAACTAATGTTATCAAATCCACTGTGGTGGAGTGAAATGTCTCTTTTGCCGAGAGGATTTTGGTCCAAGCTGCTAATCGCTGGAAACACATTCTCATTCTGTAACCACCATCACAGTCTTATAAACCTGATATTTACTCCTGAAGAATCCAATTCTTATTTCATCTACCTTTTTTCTTCTTAAAAAAGTGTCTAAAACTTTACTAAAAAAATCCTTTGAGCACACAATTCTTGAGGCATGAACACATGCAAACAAACCCCTATAAACATACCTAATCTTCTCTTCTTGATCTAGACTACATGAAATCCAATAGGAAGTCCCAATTCAAGCCCAGTATCTTCCTTCTCAGTGTAATTTACCCAGGCTTTCATGTTCAAGGTCAGCTTTCTCTCACTGCCATTATTGGAAAGAAACCACCTTAGTTCCCAAGATGTACAGTAAGCCTCTGCCGGGGGCACCAACCAAGTAGGGAGCATCAACCAGGGGGAAAATGAATTTTAGAAAGCGTCAAAATCATGTTTGAGGGGAAAACTAGAACTTAATTGAGCTTCTGTTCACTTTATGGCTTAGTAGTTATAGTAGTTTGTTGGGGCTACTGTAACAAAGTACCACAAACTGAGTGACCTAACAACAGAAATTTATCTCACAGTTCTGGAGCCTGGAAGTTAAAGATCAAAGCGTTCTCAGGGTTGGTTCCTTCTGAAGGCCATGAGGAAGAATCAGTTCCGTGCCTCTCTAGCTTCTGGTGGTTTGCTGGCAATCTTTATTGTACCTTGGATTGTTGGAGTATCGCGCCAATCTCTGCCTTCATCTTCACATGGCACTCTCCCTGAGTGCATGTCTGTATCCAAATTTCCCCTTCTTATAAGGACACCAGTCATTTTGGATTAGAGCCCACCCTGATGACTTCATTTTAACTTGATTACCTCTATAAAGACCCTATCTTCAAATAAGGTCACATTCTCATGTCTGGGGATTAAGATGTCAACATAGGAATTTTGAGGGAACACAATTCAACTCATCCCAATAGTGTTTGATTTTAAATGACTTTGGGAGGAAAAGGGCCGTCCATATCTTCACAGTGAATCTCCTTCCCCTCTACCACATCTGAATGACTCCCCTTTCAAAGCTCTATTAGGCCACTGCTGTCTAGTTCCTTATTGTGATCGTGTCTCACCAGCTTTGCTCATGTTGAGCTTCTTGCCATTTCTTTCCTTAGTTTGCCCCATTCCTAACTCTCTATTGCCCTAAAATTCAGTTTCCTCCTCAGCAACACCCTTGGTCTTATGGCCAGCCTTTGCATAATAAACGGAAGGCTGTGACGTTGTTTTTACCTCTGGCTCACATGCCTTCATTTTTGTTGTTGTTAGTGCCATCAAGTCGATTCAGACTCCTAGCAACTCTGTGTACAGCAGAGTGGAACCCTGCCTGGTCTTTTTTGTACCACCTTCTCACCTTCTGCTGATATATCAGACAATGCTCCTCTGTTATCGATAGGGTTTTCATGTCCCGTTTTTTTGGAAGTGGGTGGCCAGGTCCTTCTTCCTAGTCTGTCTTTTCTGGAAGCTCCACTGAAACCTGTCCACCATGAGTGACCCTGCTGGTATTTGAAATACCGATGGCAGAGCTTTCAGCATCACAGCCACACGCAGCCACCACAGTATGTCAGCCGACAGACGGGTGGTGTGGTTCCCTGACCAGGAAAAGAACCTGGGCGTGGCAGTCAGAGCTTGGAATCCTAACCACTAGACAGCAATGCCTTCAATTACCAAAAGGAAATAGGTTGGATCTATGTGCAAATGAAGCCACAGTCAGCACCACAAAATGGAGGAGAGTCAACAGCAATTCTCCTACACAAGAAAGCTCTCAAACAAACAGAAGGTCCCCGACCCAAGGGCACCCCCATACTTTCCACCTACATATAAGATACAAACCAATTTTACAGTAAAAGATTATTGGAGTAAATATTCAAGTACCTTTTACCATGCCTATATTGAAAGTGATTATGGAGTAATTGTATGTGGGAAAGCATATTATTTTAATCTGTAAAAATGTTGCATTTTATCCTGGAATCAAGTAGAAAATCCTGTTTTGATATGCTGAAAAAATATAGAACCACTAACTACAAAGAAATTTTTTAGTACCAGTGAATAACCTGGTGCAGTTGTAAAATGAGAAGGAAATAAAGTGTGCTGTGAACTACCTTCTGCTGTTAAGCTAACCCTTAATAGGGGCCCTTTGAATGGGAGATAAAATTGTGATACATCTGGAGAAGAAAATATAGGTCTTATAGATATGATAATTTTATAACTGGGACATAGCAGAGGCCTAAGAATCCCCATATCTACGGTGTTCATATTAACCAGTTCAGTACCTTTCATTATATACAAACTGCAACAACAGGAGTGATCGGGTTCCTCTCATTTCCATTGTGCTTCTCCATGTGGTGCAAGGCAAACTGCAACATGTCCTCCTCCCATTGAACACCTGTCTGTAGAGTGAATCTCGGTCAAACCAAACATCATAAAATTAGTGCTTTAAAGTTGGAATGGATTTTAAAAGTTTATTTAATCCAACCTCCAGCTCACACATGACTCACAGATACTTCCTGTCTCCCAAGGAATCATCTAGGGTTTGATTTTCAATCTTTGGTAATGGAGGTGGCCACACCTCACCCTGAAGTCCCTTCAATTTTTACAGAGTTGTGAAAAAACTGTTAGACCTAATATTGATATAATAGCTACTTTTTCACTTATTTGACTACTCATTCAGTTATTCATTGATTCAACAAATATTTATTGAGAACCTATTAAGAAATCATCAGGCTCTATACAAAGTACAGCTGTTATAATCTTCATGGAGTGCTTATGAAGAGCTTTTCATAAACATCAAGCCATTTAACCCTCACAAAAAACCCTGTAGATTATGATTATTATTATTAATTTGTCACATTAGAGATGAGAAAATTAAAGTTCAGAAGTTAAGTCACATCACTAGTGAAAGAAGTGAGAATCAAACTCATCCTCTAACTCTAGATAGCACTCTCTTTCCAGGGTAAACGAAAACAAAACAAATGCATCATCCTTTCCACATAACAATCTTGATATAACTAAAGACAACACAGATTCCTATTATGTTTTCTGTTCTCATATTAAACACTTCCAGATCCTTCAACTTTTCTTCATACAATTTGGAGGTAAGACCCTGCACACACCCAGAACTCAGCATGATGGCCCAGACATGATTTGACTTGAGCAGAGAAGGGACAAAACCATTGCCACCTTTGAGACAGACATATTTTAAACACTGTAGTCTATAATCAGATCAGGTTTTTGCGAGGTAACCAGAGAATACTGTGATTTTTATTAAACTTGCAGCTAATAGGTACTATCAGAAACTCATATCTCTCTCCTCCTTTCTTGGCGCCCTCCTAATTCTGCCTTTTCTATAGTGGAATTTTGAGACCTAATCACAAGACTTTGATGAATGTCAAATACCCACACTTAGCACAGTTACTGAGGCCAAAAACACAGTGACTATTAGATCAAGTTGCTTAGTTTTTTATCTTATTTCACTTTCCTATGTATTTTTTTCATTTATTTATGTTTTTCCTATTTACTGCATACACTTCCAGATTCAAGTATTAATACTACTACTAAATCATAGCAATTCAGACCTATGCAAATACTTCACATAAACTGTTTGATTTAATCTCACTAGGACCCTGCGAAGCAATTGATAGATGAGGAAACAGGTTAAAAGAACGTAAATAAGTTTGCCCAAAGTCTCACACCAAGAAATTGCTGGAGATGGGATTCCAACCCAGATATATATGATTTCAACCCAGTAGGTGGTCTCTCTTCCATGACCACAGTTTTGTTCTGAATAACTAAAAGCATCATTTTTTGGTTTGTTTTTCTTAGCACTTTTTAACTGCTAGAATGCTTCTCACATGATAGACTACAAAAGAGTGGGTGGTTTTTTCTTTTCAATTTGGAGTTTTGCATCATTCTGGCTAAAAAGCCTAGTACTAGGCTATTATCACAGGTCTATTTTTTAACGTGTCCCCGATTATGTGAACTTTTTTCCATTTCTTGTATTTGTGACTAATCAAACTCATTCTTTTTCCCTAAAATTGTTCCTCTAGTTGTATTCCTTGCCTCATTAAGATATCATCATTATCTCAAGTTAGCAACTCCACAGTCATTCCTAATTCCGCTTGCCTTCTTATTCCAACACAGACTTCTTCATCAAGTCTATAGCTCCCACTTCCTAAATGTCTCCTAAATCCTTAATGCAGGCCCTCAGAGTACTTTTCCTGTCCTATTGCACTGGCCCCCTAATTGAACCACCTGCTTCCAGTCTCCCTGGCTGCATGCCACTCCACATCACGGCCCTAGATTTATCTTTCTAGCCACATAGCTAAATATTTTTCAACTTTTTGCAAGCTGACCCCAATCTATATTTCCTGCTGTATGTATCTCTACTCCCAGTCCCCTCATACCCACATCTATGCTATAAGCCACTCATCCCTATCAAATTGCCCATGTTCTTTCACGACCTTGCTTCTGTGGATGACATTTCCTCTGTCTGGAATGCATTCCTTGTCCTGGCAAAGACCCAGCTCCTCTCACATCCAATACATCTTCACACTCCTTCAGATAGAATTCACTGCTCTGACATTTTTGCGAACAGAAATTTTGTACATAATTCTTATATAAACACCTCTGCATTATTGCAATCATTTTTTCATTAACTGCCTCTCCCACATGAACAGCAGATCCTCATAAAAAACATATTGTTATTTTTGTTTATTACTCCAGTGCCAAATACATATTAGATGTTCAACAAATATTTGCATGAAAGAACGAATGTACTCCTGTTGAAATCCACACTGACTAGAAATTTTCCTGTAATATAAATATTGATCTATTTAGTTAACTCCACATTTATTCCTAATTAGCATTATTCGTTTTTATACTGTTAGAATTTCGATTTTGAGATCTCCTATACTTCTCAAGCTGTCTTCTCTTTTAGAGTTTCATGTTCATCTTTGTACTGAACTTTTTGAATCTACACTAAATCATGACTGATAGACTTTTGTGCATATGAATTAAAAGGCTCTGAGAAATTAGTTGATGACAATTGCCTTACTCTTTGATGTGGATTTTGACCAATAGCCATATGATAGGTGAGAATCCACCCTCCTTCAGAACTTCAGTTCTCCTCTATCATCTGACATCCCATAATTCTCTGCAAATGCATTAGGTCTGATGTCCACATCTCTGTAATGCCAAGTCAGTATTGGCACATGGATACACAAGAAAATGTTACCTGCTCTTCTTGCAAATGGGAAAATTAGACCCAGAATGACCAAGTAGCTTATCTGATATAGTTAAGCAAGCAGATTCTGTACGGAAAAGAAAGTCTGATAAGACTGCTCCCAAAACTGGCTCATTTCCTTCCTTACATGCTTACATATTTCTTTGTGTATTATTTCCCTAAGGGCTTTATAGAAATTCCTATCACTTGCAATCTGTTCTTCTTAGTTATATGAATCTATTTTCTCTTCAACCCGCATTTTTCCTTCCTTGACTTAAAAAAAGAAAATAAAGAACTAGCTTTACTAAAAACATGTTGCAGCTCTCCTACACCTCAGTAAGTACAGAAGCTAAAATTGGCTTACTTTGTTGCATATTGTGTCATTCATCTAACGGTATAATCTGAGAGAATAACCTCTGATTTGAAAAATGTGAGGGCTCATACTAAGACTGGACTGCTTAGATTTAATGTCAGAACAAGTCATGGAATTTTTGGCTTGGTATGTCCTTAGAAATTATCCAGGCCAATTCTTTCTTCACCGAAGGTGGGTAAAACTGAAGCTCAGAAAGGCCAAGTGACTTCTCTGGGGTCACAGATCACTGTTATAAACCAGGCCAAGAGCAGAACCCAGTGCCCTTTCTACCTCTGCCTGTTTCAAGTATGGAGACCACACTTGGTTACTACTTTACCTCAAGTGTCTCAGAGCTAAACAATGGTAATAGAACGATGGCATATGAACACAGTGATTATTAATTTGTAAAAGAAAAGAAAGTCTTCTGATATGCTCCATACCAGGAATCACTTTGAGTAGGGAAAAACACATTGGTTTCTGAGTGTCTTCAGCTCTATTATCCGAGAGTAGGATTATTGAGGGTCTACCATATCCTAGGTGTCGAGAATAGAGGACAACACGGACCTAGTTCCTGCCTCATGGAGCTTAAAGCCCAGAAGGGAAGACAGTATACAAATCATTATAAACATTTAAGTAAAATATTCAATATGCAAAGAGATGAATGGGCTGTTATTAGACTATGTTAGTGAACGAACCAAGCTGGTCTGGGTTATCAAGGAGGACTTCCCCAAGGCACTGATATTGAACCTGAAATCCAGAGGATGTGTAAGGGTTCCAATAGAGTGTTCCATCAGAGGGCATAGCATTAGGAAAATCCACTGTGCAGAGAACACTACACAGCTGTGCTCAGATAACTGAGAGATGTACCACATGGCTGAGGCAGATGGAGTGAGAGGAGACTGAATTAGAGACATAAGTGAAACCAGGTCATCCAGAGCTGTGGAAGCCATGTTAAGGGCTTGGGAATCCATTTAGGTATTTTAAGCAAGGGAAAAATGTGACTGGGTTCACATTTTAAAAAGATCATCCCAGTCTCATTAGGAGAACTGGTTGAAAGGACAGCATGTAGGGGCCGCCCTGGTGGCCGCAAGGGGTTAAGTGCACGTGCTCCACTGCGCCAACCGGGGTTCGCTGGTCCGGATCCTGGGCGTGCACCCACGCACCGCTTGCCAAGCCATGCTGTGGTGGCGTCCCATATAAAGTAGAGGAAGATGGGCACGGATGTTAGCCCAGGGCCAGTCTTCCTCAGCAAAAAAAGAGGATTGGCAGATGTTAGCACAGGGCTGATCTCCTCACAAAAAAAAAAAAGAAAGGACGGCATGTAGACAGACCAGGTAGGCGGTGAGCACGTGGGCCAGGTGAGCCAAGCGCGTAGCCTGTACTCTAAGCCTCCCAGCTTAATTCAGTGATGCTCTCTATTCCAACGACACATGTTGTGTTTCTTCTTTGTCTTTTTTAATGAAAGGCAACCCAGTTAGTGAACACTGCTCTTAATAAACCCAATGAAGAAGAAAAAACAAAAAAACAGCAGCCACCTAATGGATATTTAAAAACAATTATTTTTCTGTATCATTAAAGGAAGCTTTTTTGTTGCATTAGGATTGTAATTTTAAACTGTATTTGGGCTAACTGCAAACATTCTAATTGTAAAGAGCTTTGATTTAAATGATACATTTTCAGTGCCAATAACATGAGTGAGTCATCAACTCAACTTTAAAGTAATGGTCAAGTGTCATCCGTTATGTTTGTTTTGATTGTGCTCTATGTTAACGTTTTACTTATGATTTCAGTGTAATTGGATAGTATAAATGTATGGAATACATAGAATAATGCATTGACTTCATGACTGTATCTAAAAATATTCTGTCAAATAACTTTGATGATTGCTGCAATGATCAGACATCATAAACAACAACGTGCTTTTGGAAAAATCTACCTGAAGTAATTTTAGGTTTTCAAAAGAATTATTTTCACATAAATTAAGTTATCTTATTTTCTTAAGGAAACCAATGGACAGTTTACATCACCGGGTGTGATATAAGACCTAAGCATAACATATAGATGAGTGCTACCATTTATTATTCTCTTTTTGACAATCTGAATTATCTTTTGGATATTACTCTGAATGATAAATCAAGTTATTTAAAGATAGAACTCAAAATTGGAAAATTGAAGTCGTAAGTGCTTTTATCTTAAGCAGAGGATGTGTTCACGCACTGTGAATAGTAAGTGCTCTAGCTTTGAGCTAACTTTATGAGAGTGGGCTCTTCCGTGAGCAACTTGAGGCTAATGCATTATGCAGGTCCTGGGAGTCAAGGTTAAGTGTGAATTGTTATATCTGCAGACTTTCATGAGCCCAACTCAGCATATATGTAAACTGTTTTATTTTGTAGTTCTCTCTGACAAATAGTATAATACATTCAATCGTCATTAAATAATTATGTTTTCTTTGGAGAAAGACTGATAGTTTATTTTTAAGAATTATTGTTTCGTATATTATTATTTTTATCTTATTCCCTAAGGTGTGGCATTTTTTAAGAAAATGTATTTTTTCAAAATTTCCTTTTGGTTTAAAAGAGAAATGGTTCTTGCTAAGGCAATCTGGAATATTCATTTTTCTCCCAAGTTGGCCAGGGGCATGCAAATGCTAGACTCTCTGGCTTTGAGAGGGGTGGATTTGTTTGTTTTCATTCTTCTTTTCAACAACAGGTTAACTTTTCACCATTCATTTCTTTTTGGAATCCCTGGTTTTACTGACCATTAAAGACGGCAAGTGATGATAATCCTCATTCCCATACCCAGCACGTAGGACCGATTGGTAAAGCAAACTCCTGCTTGTCTGCTTCATGTTCCTAAAACAGGGACCCTGAAATGGAGAGAGAAAGAGGTTTTTATGTTTAATCATTTCCGCCTCTGCCAGTTCTGTTCCCATGTGGACCTGTACGTGCAATTTAATTTTGAATACCTCACTATTCTCATAAACATACAAAACATGGGAAAACAACAACAAATCTTGTGGTTTCTGTTTATTTCTTCCAGGTTGGACAAATTGAAGACTTTTTATACCAATTAGAGGATAGTTTCTTAAAAACCAAAAAGCTGAGAACTGCTCGAAGGCAAAAAACAAAAATGAAGAGGCTTCAAACGGTGCAGCAAAGCTAGTCACTGGGGAGCAGGTGCCACCGCCAAGATGACCCAGGATGCAACAGCATCCCCCAGCCTGACTGTGACAGCCTGGTGGCAAAGGCCTATCACCAAAGGAAAGAAGTGACATTCCCCTTGACTCATCTTCAGCAGCGATGTTCTACACTTCATTAATCTCAAGTGGCAGCAATAAATGTTCTCAGAAAGTTTGACTTGACTCTTGTTCAAATTTGTCTTGTTTAGTTAAATAGCATAGAAAATAGCCATTGCTGCCTCTTTCACTTGCCTTGTTCTTTCAAGATTGACTAAGATATACCAAGTTTATCCGAGTATGCTTATAGTATATGTATATATTCATGTATACTCATTAAGAATTAGTTACATGCCATAGATAGATATGGACAGACAATTTAAAAAATTGTAAAACTGATAATATGCTTTCTCAATCTTAGAGAGATAGTTATGTGCTATGGCCAATATTATCATTTATCTCCTTATTCTTTCCTCTGGATCCTTTATATTCCCTCCCCTTCAATGACTCAACACAAATGCACATATATGACAAGGTAGTGAGTCAATAGCCATCACTCAAGACCTCAGCTGACACCAACAAGGAGGTTTGAAGATAGGATAAGAAGGAGGAACTCAGATACAGAGTAAAATAGACAGGAAAACATAATTTTTAAAAATAGTGGAAAAAAATGAATAAAATCAGAGTACGTTGATAGTAAACAAGATGGAAAGGAAAAAAAGGGAATAAAATAGTGCTGAATTTTTTATTATATAATGAGATTGTAAAGGAATCAATTTATAATTTGGTCATAAATTTATGTTAGATTTGTGTAGTCATAATTATGCAGGATATAAATATTTAAAATTTTTGCAATAAAAATAAGACCTTGGTTTCCTTGGCAACCATTTGTTTAATTCCTACCTTTATCAAATTGTCCCCACTTTTCTAACCCACTCCACTCAGGGAACACCACCATTGCCACCACCTTCCTTCAGGTTAGTTATTAATATAACTCTAGTCAGGTAAAGACAGTGGCATTTTAAAAAATCCTTTCTGTTTTTTTGTTTGTTTGTTTTTTAATTTTTTGTTTATTGGAGTAATATTGGTTTATAACATTGTGTAAATTTCAAGTGTACATCATTGTACTTCCATTTCCGCATAGATTACATCATGTTCACCACCCAAATACTAATTACCCATCACCACACACATGCCAAATTATCCCTTTCGCCCTCCTTCCTCCGCCCTTCCCCTCTGGTAACCACCAATCCAATCTCTGTCTCTATGTGTTTGTTTATTGTTGTTATTATTTACTACTTAATGAAGGAAATCATGCGGTATTTGACCTTCTCCCTCTGACTTATTTCACTTTGCATAATACCCTCAATGTCCATCCATGTTGTCACAAAGGGCTGGATTTCATTGTTTCTTATGGCTGAGTAGTATTGCATTGTGTATATATACCACAGCTTCTTTATCCATTCGTCCCTTGATGGGCACTTAGGTTGCTTCCAAGTCTTAGCTATTGTGAATAACGCTGCAATGAACACAGGGGTGCGTGTATCTTTACGCATTGGTATTTTCAACTTCTTTGGATAAATACCCAGCAGTGGAATAGCTGGATCATATGGTAGTTCTATCCTTGATTCTTTGAGGAATCTCCATACTGTTTTCCATAGTGGCTGCACCAGTTTGCACTCCCACCAGCAGTGTATGAGAGTTCCCTTCTCTCCACATCCTCTCCAACATATGTTGTTTCCTGTCTTGTTAATTATAGCCATTCTGACGGGTGTGAGGTGATATCTCATTGTAGTTTTGATTTGCATTTCCCTGATAATTAGTGATTTTGAACATCTTTTCATGTGTCTGTTGGCCATCTGTATATCTTCTTTGGAGAAATGTCTGTTCAGGTCTTTTGTCCATTTTTTAATTGGGTTATTAGTTTTTTTGTTGTTGAGACGCATGAGTTCTTTATATATTTTGGAGATTAAGCCCTTATCAGATGTATGGTTTGCAAATATCTTCTCTCAACTGTTAGGTTGTCTTTTCGTTTTGTTGCTGGTTTCCTTTGCTGTGCAGAAGCTTTTTAGTTTGATGTAGTCCCATTTGTTTATTTTTTCTATTGTTTCTCTTGCCCGGTAAAACATGGTGCTTGAAAATATGTTGCTAAGACCGATGTCGAAGAGTGTACTGCCTATGTTTTCTTCTAGAAGTTTCATAGTTTCAGGTCTTACATTCAAGTCTTTAATCCATTTGGAGTTAATTTTTGTGTATGGTGTAAGGTAAGGGTCTACTTTCATTTTTTTGCATGTGGCTATCCAGTTTTCCCAACACCATTTGTTGAAGAGACTTTCTTTTCTCCATTGTATGTTCTTGGCTCCTTTGTCAAAGATTAGCTGTCCATAGATGTGTGGGTTTATTTCTGGGCTTTCGATTCTATTCCATTGATCTGTGTGTCTGTTTTTGTGCCAGTACCAGGCTGTTTTGGTTACTATAGCTTTGTAGTATATTTCGAAATCAGGGAGTGTGATACCTCCAGCTTTGTTCTTTTTTCTCAGGATTCCTTTACCTATTTGGGGTCTTTTGTTGTTCCACATAAATTTTAGGATTCTTTGTTCTATTTCTGTGAAAACTGTTGTTGGAACTTTGATAGGGATTGCATTGAATCTATAGATGGCTTTAGGAAGTATGGACATCTTAACTATGTTAATTCTTCCAATCCAAGAGCACAGAATATCTTTCCATTTCTTTGTGTCTTCTTCAATTTCTTTCAGAAATGTTTTATAGTTTTCCGTGTACAGCTCTTTCACCTCTTTGGTTAAGTTTATTCCTAGGTATTTTATTCTTTTTGTTGCAGTTGTAAATGGGATGATATTCTTAATTTCTCTTTCTGTTACTTCGTTGTTAGTGTATAGAAATGCAACTCATTTTTGTGTGTTGATTTTGTATCCTGCAACTTTACCATATTCGTTTATTACTTCTAAAAGTTTTCTGGTGGGTTCTTTAGAGTTTTCTATATATAAAATCATATCATCTGCAAATAGTGAGAGTTTCACTTCTTCCTTTCCAATTTGGATGCCTTTTATTTCTTTCTCTTGCCTGATTGCTCTGGCTAGGACTTCCAGTACTATGTTAAATAGGGGTGGTGAGAGTGGGCATCCTTGTCTGGTTCCTGTTCTTAGAGGGATAGCTTTCAGTTTTTCACCATTGAGGATGATATTAGCTGCGGGTGTGTCATATAGGGCCTTTATTATGTTGAGGTACTTTCCTTCTATACCCGTTTTATTCAGAGTTTTTATCATAAATGGATGCTGTATCTTGTCAAATGCTTTCTCTGCATCTATTGAGATGATCATGTGATTTTTATTCTTCATTTTATTAATGTGGTGTATTACGTTGATTGATTTACGAACGTGGAACCATCCGTGCATCCCTGGAATAAATCTCACTTGATCATGGTGTATAATCTTTTTAACGTATTGTTGTATGAGATTTGCTAGTATTTTGTTGAGGATTTTTGAATCGATGTTCATCAGTGATATTGGCCTGTAATTTTCTTTTTTTGTGTTGTCCTTGTCTGGTTTTGGTATCAGGGTAATGTCGGCTTCGTAGAATGAGTTAGGGAGCTTCCCCCCCTCCTCAATTTTTTGGAAGAGTTTGAGAAGGATAGGTATTAAGTCTTCTTTGAACGTTTGGTAGAATTCACCAGGGAAGCCATCTGGTCCTGGACTTTTTTTGGGGGGGAGGTTTTTGACTACTGTTTCGATCTCCTTACTGGTGATTGGTCTATTCAAATTCTCTACTTCTTCTTGATCCAGTTTTGGAAGGTTGTATGAATCTAAGAATTTATCCATTTCTTCCAGATTGTCTAATTGGTTGGCATATAGCTTTTCATAGTATTCCCTTATAATCTTTTGTATATCTGAGGTGTCTGTTGTAATTTCTCCTCTTTCATTTCTGATTTTACTTATTTGTGCCTTCTCTCTTTTTTTCTTGGTGAGCCTAGCTAAAGGTTTGTCAATTTTGTTTATCTTTTCAAAGAACCAGCTCTTGGTTTTATTAATTTTTTTTTTTTTTTTTTTTTGGTCTCTATTTCATTTATTTCTGCTCTGATTATTATTATTTCCCTTCTTCTACTGATTTTGGGCTTTGTTTGTTCTTCTTTTTCCAGTTCCTTTAGGTGCATTGTTAGATTGTTTATTTGAGATTTTTCTTGTTTGTTGAGATAGGCCTGTATTGCTATAAACTTCCCTCTTAGAACTGCTTTTGGTGTATCCCATAAATTCTGGCATGTCGTATTTTCATTTTCCTTTGTCTCTAGGTATTTTTTGACTTATTCTTTGATTTCTTCATTGACCCAGTCGTTGTTCAGTAGCATTTTGTTTAATCTCCACGTATTTGTGGCTTTTCTGATTTTCTTCCTATAGTTGATTTCTAATTTCATACCCTTGTGGTCAGAAAAGATGCTTGGTATTATTTCAAACTTCTTAAATTTATGGAGACTTGTTTTGTGGCCTAATATGTGATCAATCCTGGAGAACGTTCCATGTGCATTTGAAAAGAACGTGTATTCTTCGGTTTTTGGATGGAATGCTCTGTGTATATCTACTAGGTCCATCTGTTCTAGTGTGTCATTTAAGGCCAATGTTTCCTTATTGATCTTCTGTTTGGATGATCTATCCGTTGGTGTAAGTGGAGTGTTAAAGTCCCCTACTATTTTTGTGTCACTGTCTATTTCTGTTTTTATGTCTGTTAATAATTGCTTTATATATTTAGGTGCACCTACATTGGGTGCGTAGATATTTACAAGCGTTATATCCTCTTGTTGGATTGTTCCCTTGATCATTATGTAATGCCCTTCTTTGTCTCTTTTTACAGTTTTTGTTTTAAAGTCTGTTTTGTCTGATATGAGTACTGCTACCCCAGCTTTCTTTTCATTGCCATTTGCATGGAGTATCTTTTTCCATCCCTTCACTTTCAGTTTGTGAGTATCTTTAGGTCTGAAGTGTGTCTCTTGTATGCAGTGTATATATGGGTCTTGTTGTTTTATCCAATCAGCCACCCTATGCCTTTTAATTGGAGCATTTAGTCCATTGATGTTTAAAGTAGCTATTGATAAGTATGTACTTACTGCCATTTTTTTTAACTTTTTTTTTTCTCAGTGTTTTTGTAGTCCTTCTCTGTTCCTTTCTTCTTCTATACAGAATTGATGGTCTCTTTAGTTTGACCTCCGTCTGAAAGTTCTACTCTTTAACTCCCCTCCTCCCTCCCTTTATGTTTTTGATATCATATCTAACCTCCTTTTTTGTGCATCTGTATCCATTACCCTCTTATCATGGAAATAGATAATTTTTCCTATTTGTGGTCTTCTCTTTTCCCCTTAAATCAGTCCCTTTAACATTTCTTGTAGCACTGGTTTCTTGGTGACAAACTCCTTTAATTTTTGCTTGTCTGGGAAATTTTTGATCTCTCCTTCTATTTTGAATGATAACCTTGCTGGGTAGAGTATTCTTGGCTGTAAGTTTTTTTCCTTTTAGCACTTTAAATATATCATGCCATTCTCTTCTAGCCTGTAAGGTTTCTGCTGAGAAGTCAGCTGATAGCCTTATGGCGTTTCCTTTGTATGTAACTTGTCTTTCTCTTGCAGCTTTTAGGATTCTCTCTTCATCTTTAATTCTGGACATTTTGATTATGATGTGTCTTGGTGTGGGACTCTTTGGGTTTATCTTGTTTGGGGCTCTCTGTGCTTCCTGTACCTGGATGTCTGTTTCCTTCCTTAGGTTAGGGAAGTTTTCATCTATTATTTCTTGAAATAGATTCTCTGCCCCTTTGTCTCACCATTCTCCTTCCGGGACACCTATAACATGGATGTTAGTGTGCTTGATGTTGTCCCAGAGGTCCCTTAGACTGTCCTCACTCTTTTTAATTCTTTTCTCTTTTACCTGTTCAGCTTGAGTAATTTCTTCTAGTCTTTCGTCTAGCTCACAGATCCGTTCTTCTGTATCCTCTACTCTGCTCTAGTGAGTTTTTCATTTCCAGTATTGTATTCTTCATTTCTGATTGGTTCTTTTTTATATCTTCCATTTCTTTGTTGACATTCTCACTGAGTTCATCTATACTTCTCCCCAGATCAGTGAGCATCCTTAACACTCTTTGTTTGAACTCTCTGTCAGGTAGGTTGCTCATTTCTGTTTCACTTAGTTCTTTTTCTGGGGTTTTGTCCTGTTCCCTTACTTGGAATACCTTACAAAGGTATTCCTTTGCCTCCTCATTTTGCCTCTTTCCCTGTGCTTGTGTCTATGTATTAGGTAGGTCAGCTATGTCTCTTGCTCTTGGATAGGTGACCTTATGTAAGTGATGCCTTAGGAGGCCTGCAGTGTGCTTCCCACAGTTCTCAATGTTCCAGGGGTGACCCCTATGTGGGCTACGTATGTCCTTCTGTTGTGGCCTGTTTGCTCTCCCTGTAGGAGCCCAGGCAGGCCAAGTTATGCTCCTGGCCAGCTGTTGTAATGCTCAGCTGCTTGTAGTTTTTGTGGGCCTCTCAGTCTCTTTATCAGGTGTGGGGAGCCCCAGCACAGTTGGCTGCAAGTTCTAATACCACATATGTGTTGCAGTATTTCTTTTAAGTGAGTAGCCCGCCAGCCTGGCAGGTTGTTAGTCTCAGGGGCTTACAATTGCTATAAGCCTCCAGCCTTTAGGTCTCTTGTCAGCTCTCTGAGGATTGCAGCTTGGTGGGGCTGGCCTCAGGCAGGGGAACACCCAATTGTTTCAGGCTTTGGAAGGTGGGGCAAACCCCCTATGTGGGTCTTTGAGAAGCACAAGTCCTCTGCAGCTGACAAGCCCTGCCACCCACAGGTCCACACACAGTCAACACAGTCCTGCCCTGTGTTCGTGCCCTGACCTCCTGAAGCAGACCCTGTCTCTCCACAGCTGGAGCCCCACACACTCCACCACTGCCCCACACTCTCCATCCGCTCCTTGTGCATGCCCTGCCCCACTGAAGTCGGCTCAGTTGCCAGGCTGCAGAGAATCCAGTCACCAATCTATGCAGGCCCACAAGTTGCCTGAGGGCTTGTTGTTGGGTGGGGCCAGTCTCTAGGGTGGGCTGCCTGCCCTGGCTAAGCTGGATTAAATCAGTGCTCTAGTGGGTGGGGCAGACCCTGGGCTAGCAGGCCCCCGGAAGAATTCCAAGGGCATCTGTGTCAGCACGCCCACACCAGGCCACAACAATGGCCGCCGCCAATGTCTCAGTCCCTGTAGAGGTCTCACCTCTCACCGAGATGCACTCAGAGCCTATTAGGTGAGTCTCTTTTCACCAAAGCACTGTGCACCTTTCTTTCTGGTGATTTTAGGTTGCTTTCTGAAACGGGTGAGTTTGTGCCTGGGCCCTTTATGAGCCGGTTTTAATTTCTTTGAGAACCAGCTTTTCTGGGGGTACTCCCCAATGTTTTAGTAGCAGGCAAAGTCAGATATTATGCCACTCATCTCGATTGTGCTGGGTCCACAAAATGCCCACCACGGGGGCGCTCCCTGGCTCAGGGCCTCATTCCTACAGGGAGGGCTGTGTACCTTTGGGCTGCCCCCGGGCGGCCGTGAGGCACTGCGGCTTGTGAAGGCGGCATTTTTCCTCTCCAGAAGGGAGTTTCTGCCTCTTCCACCTCAGTTAGGATTGTCCTTTGTTGCAGGAGTTCCTCTTATCCAGTTTTCAGTTCTGTCTCAGGGGTAATTTTTCCACGAGTAGTTGTAAATTGGCTGTGTCCACGGGAGGAGGTGAGTTCAGAGTCTGCCTATGCCGCCATCTTGACTTCCCCTAATCCTTTCTGTTTCTAAACTCACACCGGCATGGTGTCTTGGTTCTCTTATCACAAGCACTAGAAAATCACTTCTTTCTGTGGGCACTTGTGTCTAGCCAAACGTGGGACTCTAAGGCAAATGGCTTAGCTTCCCATCTGACCTCTTCTGCTGTTATCACTTCTGAGCAGTGTCCAGGGATTTTCCCATTACTAAAAAAAAAAAATCCTCACGACACGTCTAGGAAACAAAACCTGTCAGCTTTGAATTTTAACTTTAGCATTAACATTTTATTTTCTGAAAGGATTTCTATGTTCTGTGAGTAACAGTTTTTCTTTTTAATTGAGTTGGAGTCTTAGCACCCCCTGTTTATTTACTCAGCTATTTTCTGACAGGCCTGTTTTTATTCAATAGCTGTTCAATTGCTTTATCTTTGTTCTTTGAAAATTAGGGTTCTCTCATTCCACAGAGCCTAAAGATTGTATTTGAAAATAACGTAATTACAATTATTAGATTTAAGCTTCACTGTTTGACCATTTCCCTCAAATCCAATACTAAACATCCATTGATTATTTTGGCTGGGACTTGGGTAGAGAAAGGAGGATGGTTTTAACTGCTCTTAGGAAGGATGACATAAAATGGAAATCCAAAACTTTCAAAGGAAACTTTTTTTAAGAAAAAAATCAATATTCATAGCTCTTCAACAAGGTATTAAATCTTTAGAGTTCTTAATAGGTGCAATAGCAATGTCCATAGGAATGAATTTTGCTCACGGTTTCAACATTGGTGTCAAGAGCCTTGAATAGCAATAATGCAGCAAAATTTACTGCACCTAGCCTCCAATCCCTCACTTGTTTTTAGGTTGTCTTCAGAGGAAGGATTTGTAAAGCAATATAGTATTAGCTAAAAAAAAAAAAAAAATACTAGAGAAAGCAAAGTTTACAAAGCACTTTCAGAATGCTTATTTTATTTCAACTTTACAAGAATCTCATCATACATGCATTTTCTCCATTTTACAATTGAGGAAACCAAGTCCCGAAGAGGTTAAGGCCTTGCTTGACTGCAAAGACTTGTTCTGTCCTCTACTTGCTACGTGAAATGTGGTCCCGGAACCAGCAGCATCAGCACCACTTGGGAATAAGTGAGAAACGCAAAATTTTCAGCGCCTCCCCAGATCTACTGAATCAGAATCTGCATTTTTAACAAGATCCCTGGGTGATTTATCTGCACAGTAAAGTTTGAGAATTGCACTTTTACCATATTGGAAAATATTTTCCTGTCAGCTCAACATTAACCTGACACGGGGCTGGTAATGTAGCCACTCTTAGGTTTTTGTCCAATTGAACATCTCCTAATATAATAATTTCTGCAAAGGTTTATGCACCAAAAGAATCAAAAATTAAAAGTTCAATGGTAATAGAATATGTACTCTTTCTCTGCCATTTTCTTGAAGACATATGGGATTTTATACTGTAACATTTCAAAGACAGTAAGTGAAACAAAAGAAAGACATATTGGCTGAAAAGGAGAAATGATAGACACTTGATGATCAGACCAATTTAAATATTATTAATTGTATAGCTAGTCTGTGCCCTAAATGCTTTAACAATCTCCGCTTCCTCTGTCTCCCACTGCTTCCTATGTCCCGCCATCATTTGCTGATGCATCTTGATGGGGAGTAGAGCTATGCTGAGCTCTACTGCTGGGAGCAGCCTGTCTTTCAAAATATCTAAAGAGATTCTTCCCAACTTGTATACATTAGGGTGATAAATTCTGTCTATAAAATGTATTTTTGGGGGACTGGATATTCTACGGTAAGAAACAGTTTAAGTTCAGAAGTCCCACCCCTAAAGAAGGAATCCCAAAGGAGGCCACCCATGATCACATGAAAATCATATCTGATCTGATCCATGTCTACCTTAATGCCAGGGAGTTGATCATTCTCGATCATTCCTTGATCGTTCTTCAAGGCATCTTGGTGTTGTTTGTATGTGTAGGGGTTAATAATATGTCACCCTAAGATATACCATATTGGCATATTGATTATTTTGAATTAAAGGTACTTGAGAAACAGCCGATGCAAGAAGGACACTCTGACCCTCCTTTATCCCCCTGAAAGCAGGAAATAAATCTCCCATTGAAAGGTGCCCTCCCTGTACCAGGAGAGTAAAGGACATCTTTGTCAACAGATACTGGGAATTTAAGGCCAGGAAGGCTGTATAAACAAACCTATTAATTCTTCACCATTTACTACCCCTAGCCCAAGCCCCTCTGCCATGTCAATTCTACACAAATTTATTGTTTCTTTGTCTAAAAGGTGTAAAAGCTTCCTGCTTTGGTCACTTCTTTGAGTCTCATATCTTTGTGGGGTTCCTGTACATATGTACATAATTAAATTTGTTTTTCTCCTATTAATCTGTCTTTTTTTTACAGTGAGGTCTCAGCCAAGAACCTAGAAGAGTAGAGGGAAAATTATTTTTCCTTCCCTACAGATGTTTGTTTTTCTCAACTTTTCAGTTTCAAACTTTTCAAACCTATGGAAAAGCAGCAAAAATGATACCATATAACTGATATACCCTTCACATAGATTTCCCCAGTTATTAACATTTTGCTTCGTTTGCTTTCTCTCTGCCCCTTGACTCTCTCTGTCTCTCTCTCATCAAGTAAAATCCATTATAACACATTCCATAGAAAAAACAAATTTGTTTTAATAAAATTACCTTATCATGAACACACTGTGCTAATCCTCCATTTGCAGATCTCAATTTGTTCTCTGCATCAAATTAGCCAAGTGACCACAGTTACTTAGAAACAGCTGGGGGAAGAGGCTATGGACAGCACACACCACACAGTCCCTCTCCTCCTCCTCGCTGCTGGCCTTTCTGTGGCGTTGCTTTGATGGTCACCGCAGCATTCAGCAGGGGCAGGGTCCTTGAAGAAGGAAAAGCAAGTAGCAAAGGCTCTTTCCTACTTGCTGGCAAGATCAACCTCAGAGCTGGTAATTCATGCTTTTCTACATCTTCAAGGGAGGCAAACCTTTATTCTTTGAGAACAGATGACGAAATTTTTTAAAACAGCCCAAAATTACTCAGAACCCAAATTGGTGAATAGAGTAGATAGTCAACTAAATAATGCTACCCTGTGTCCAAGGTCACGTGCAGCTGTGAAGTAATGGCACGCACAAGGGCGACTGCATTGAAATAAGTAGAGCTGTCCAAGGTGACTCCTCTGAAGAGAAACACATGTACCTTGGTGTCTACATGCTAGTGTGTTTGTTTAAAAAATATCTTGCCAGGCACTTCTATATGCTTC
The DNA here is from genome assembly GCF_057802395.1 of Ceratotherium simum simum. NCBI lineage: Eukaryota > Metazoa > Chordata > Mammalia > Perissodactyla > Rhinocerotidae > Ceratotherium > Ceratotherium simum. The sequence continues at coordinate 48,596,585 of NC_141914.1, forward strand.
TGATGGAACAGAAAATTGGGTAAACTAAAAACCTGTCTAAAAAGCAATTTGTCAGTGTGTATCATGAGCCCTAAAGATGTTGAACACTGTGCCCCAATAATTCCACTTTTAAGAAACTATACTAAAAAATAATCAAATATATGTTAAAAGATAAAAGTTCAAAGGTATTCATCACAGGGTTATTTTAAATAGAAAAATAAAATGAACTAAACCAAAATTTTCCAATATAGGTAATATACAACGATTTATGACAGTCTATCCAATGCTTAACCTAATAACATGTATAAATTTTATACTGTTAAAAGAAAAAAGTAAGATATAAAATTATATACAGCACAATTATAACTAGGTTATAAAATATGTGCATATAAGAGACCGGAAGGAAATACAATAAGATATTAAGAATGGTTATCTTTAGTGGGGGCAGTTATGGGTGATTTTATTTACTTTTTCTTAATATTATGCAATAGGTTTATGTTCCTTGATAATAAGAAAAAAATCCTTAAAAATATTTAGTATCACTCGGCAGAAAAGGACCAAATCATATCAGCTTTTCTTTGCCTGTATGCAAGAAAAAAATTATATATTCTGATACTTGCATCCCAGATAATTGCTGTTGCATAGACAGAGGCCAATGGAAGCATTTTATTTACAGAATTCTTTGTGGCATAAAATTTTTTATGACTGCCTCCATCAGACATCCCTGTGACACGCAGTCCAGAAGGTCACTGGAGTAACTATTACACGGAGCACCAATTATGGTGTTTTACCTGCCTTTACAAATACCAACATGATACCACATGTGGGTTGTCCCTATCTCCCTTGCTTGGGCTCCTCATCACTGTCTCCTCTGATTATTTTGTTTCATTCTTTCCCTATAGTCACAGGATATCATCCCAAATATGAGATGATCACAGACCAAAGTCCCTTAAATCAAAATGTATTGAAAGTTGAGAGACCACTGGCAGAGCAAAGCTTTGATTTACAGTGGCTTGATGCATTGAGATGGTGTGATAAAGTCCAAGTTCAATCAGATATTTCACAAGTTGCCTGACCCACTCAGCAGTTCCCCGGGCTCCCGGGACGTGGATACAAAGGACTATTGTGCAGCCTTGACAAGCAGCAGGTTGTCAAGAGGTAACGGGATATAATGACGCCTTGGGGCAGGCACCTATTTTTGACAAGTTATCAAAGGGAGGGAAAATCAGAAAACAGACCCAAAGAGCATCCCAAAAGGTATAAATGTAAGCATATTCTGCTTGTGCCTTAATGAAAAGAAGCCAGAAACACTCAGACTGCATGAGATAATCAGAGTTCAAAATCACTCTCCACGTACATTCTTTAATAAATGGTATGGGAACTTGAACATTAAATATTGGATATGCTCTTTTGTTGTGATCTTCTATCGATCCAAGGCAATGTGCAGAACTAACATGCATTAATAAGCAAGACTTAACTATCTTTTTAAATAAGTGTTTGGGGAAGCAGAAACGCAAATATTTACTGAGAAATGGGAAGAGTGAATCCCTGATATTGGCGGCAACTCAACCTTTTCTCTAAGCCTTTACAACCAGTTTACAGATATGAATAGTTGTATCAGGCTCCACTTCCTTAAAACCACAAGGGGAAAACTGGTGTAGTACAGCTATTAAATGTAAAGCCCTAAGAACAGTACCTCTCACAGGTACGGCTCAATTCCAGTTAGCTGATGATGATGGTAATCATAATATGGAAAAGAAAATGGGCTTAGATTTTGAAGACCTGGGTTCAAGGCATAGCTCTGTTATAATGAGGGATAATAATTCTTTCCCTACCTAATGAGGTTTCAGTAAAGAGCAAATAAGATAATGAAATATAAATGTTTTTTAAACACTGAAGCAATAATACCTTACCTTTATTAATCCACTATAAGCTAGGTATTGTCCCATTTAGTCATTGCTACAAAGCTGACACAGGAAATGTTATTATCCCCTTTTACAGGTGAGTAACCTGAGGTGAAGACTATTATAGCTAGAAAGTAGCAAAGCTGGAGTTCAAATCCAGGCAGCTTTACTCTAGAACTGGGGCTTGATATACTGCCTCTCTGTTTTATTCTTATATTACTGTTTTTAAGACCTGGTGGTTCCCAGGTAACATTAGCATTATACGTAACTGGGATTGCCCAAAAATGACCCCAGGAGCTTGCTCTGTGGCCAATACAGTAGCCACTAGTCACGTAGGACTGTCCAGCCCCTCAAATGGCCCCAATGCAACCAAAGAACTAATTTAAATTTAAATTTTTTTAACAACTTTTTAAAGTTAAATTTAAAAACTGATACTCAATTCAGTTATTGGAAAACTTTGAAGTATATTTGAAACAATTTGGGTATAAAAATCTGCTTAACTGTAAATTTTATGAAATCTAAATACAGATCAAGTATTTCCAAAGAAAATTTAGCGTTCAAATTGAGAGGTTCTGTTAAGTATAAAACACAGACCTGATTTCAAAGAGTTAGTATTAAAAAAAGAATGTAAAATATCTCAACAACAATTTTTATATTGATTACATGTTGAAATGATAATATTTTGGATATAGTGATTCAAAGAAAATATATTATTAAAATGTATTTCACCTGTTTCTTTTTTCTTTTTTCTACTGTAGCAAATAAAACACTCAAAATTGCATATGTGGCTCCCATTATATTTCTATTGACCAGCACTGGCCTGGACGATAAGTCAGCTGGAACTGGGAGCTCTCCCCTCGTCCCTGCAGGAGGGGCTGAACAGGAACTTGACCTTCCTACCCTGGCTGTAAGTTACCTTAGGCCCCAAGGTCCCCAGAGGCAGGACAATTGGCTTTCCCAAACAAATGGCCATGAAAGCCCTGCAGTCTGTCAGTATCCCCTTGATGAGTTTGCTCTCGTGCTTGCCCTATAAGATGAAAGATCAATGAGGAGGCGGGTCCTGCTCTGGAATGTACACCCTCAGCATGTCTAGCACAGTGCCCTGCCCCTGGCACACCTTTCTGTGGACGTCATGAAGGCCACATCTTGGTGAAACTTGCTTTAAGTTTCCCTAATAAAGCCTCTCTGACCCACAGAACGATAGAATTTTCCTTGGTTCATGACAGATGACCACAAAGGTACCCATCTTGCACCACAGGGGCTCCTGGGAATACTTGGAAGGTAGACACTCAAAGAGCCCTGAGATTTGTGATCTTATTGTAAAGTGACACATGTGTACTTACCACAGGAGAAGCCAAGGACATACTGGTTACATTTGTAAGCGGTGTTAGTCCCCTGAGTCACATTATCCCATAAACACTTAAGTGGCAGCAAAACGAAATTCTTGTACTAACATAGATACTTCATTTAGCCCAGAATAAAACTGAAACACAATACAATTTATATACTCCAGGGACAGGGGGATCCATGACAGAGAGCTACCTATTGATAAGAAAATCCACCTCCGCACAAATGCTAATTAAACATCTACTGAGAGCATCCAACTATATGCCAGGACGTAGAACAGACATTAGGAGAATAATGTAAAATAATATAAAAAGTATTGGCCTCCTCATTATGTGATCTGGGTCTCAGTCTCCTAATCTGTGACAAGACGATAATAGTCCTCACATGGGTATTGACAGCCTTAGGCCAAGCGTATATCTTAATTGCCATGATGGTGTGTGACACGTGGGAGAGACTCTGTATTAGTGCCTTCACTCTGAGAGAGAGGAGAGGAAAACAGTCGCTGCCCTGAAAGAGTTAACACTATAGCTGGAGGGGCAGAGCTGCCCTAGAGGCGAGGTGTAACTCTGCACCTCTATAGGGGACGCAGGAAGGAAGGGGTCACTGCTGCATGTGGGTGTGAATGCAAGACAACTAGAAGGTGGTTGTTCAGAATTAAGAGGGACAGGAATGTGACAGAGAAGATGTAAGAAATTGAACTGATACGCAGTGATCCCAGAACAAAAAGTAGGAATTGCTTCCTTGGAAATAAAATTGCTTTCAGCTTGTTTTCTTGTCATTTGACTTTCTCATAGATGTTTAGCACAGAAAAACCAATTATTTGAGGTATTTAATGAGCTGTGTTCCAAATCACAATTTTAAACTAAATATGTTTGTGTTTTAGATTTTTGTAAAATGGAAACACCTCTTCTCCCTTATCCTTTACAACTAAGCAGTCTTTCTTTTTTCTATTCTGTCTCAAAATCTCAAATTTGTCCACCCTACTGCCTTGATTCTCCCAGTCACTGCCTCAGTTCAGGCTTTTTATCATCTTCCGTCAGTTGCTCTCGTTCCTGATGGGCCCCATTCTCACAGTTCCTCCTCACTCCAATCCCTCTCCCATTGGTGAGCAGAGCAGTCCTTCAGAATTCCACAGGTGTCGGTTGCTGCCCTGCTTTTCACACCATCAGCAGCTCCCCATTTCACAGAATAGGCCAGACCACCCGGAAGACACAGAGACTTCAAGACCCAGTGCCCATCTCTCCAGCAGCCCAACCACCCATATGTCAGCGATGCTGGGCACCACCCCCTGACAATCTGTTGCCTTCATTAACTTGCTCTCACTCTTCCCTATGCCCTTTTCTTTCTTCTCTACTCAGCCTTCAAAGCCTCAACTCAAAATGTCACTTATTCTTTAAAACCTTCATCCATTCAATTCTCCCTTCTCCAACCCCAGGCAGACTTTATCACACTTTTCTCAACATTCATGTAACACTTTGTTCATACCACTAGCATAACTCTAGTCATGTCCTATTTTATAAGAATGAATTGTATGCACATTATTTTTCTCCATTACATTGTGGACTTTTAGAGGAAAGGAACATTTTTTTTATACCCAAGCCTCCTTTGAAGTGTCTGGGATAGAGTGAATTCTCAGAAAATATTTATAGAAAAGAAGAAAATAAGGATGGTAGAAAAGGAAGAAAGAGAAGGGGGATGTTTAGCAATTGAGTTTAGAATTTAAAACAATTGGTTTTTAGCCTATTTCCTACAGATAAAGTTACTGCGCTGAGATTAAGGACAACCCTCATGGTTTCTCTGAGTGTCACTCATCCCATCTGCAAAATAGAAATAATAATAATAGATCTTACCTCTCTGGGACTCTTAAGCAAATATGCAAATGAAATGAAAGAGTAAAATTCCAATTTTGAATTGCATCCAAGGTCATCCTATTTTTAAAAAATGTATTTCTCAGAAAAGGAAAATTGGAAATTTGTTCTAAAATTTTTATTGAAAAAATATTCTCTTTTGTTGAATAATGATAGGAGATAAAACATACCACAGTTCCAACTCATCCCCCTTTATTAATGAATTAAGCCACATCAAAATGTAATAAAAAGAGTATAAGAGGCTTCTAAGAATCATTCAAATTTTTATCAGTCATTTTCCCTTCATAAAATGAGCATTTCTATTAAAATGATATTACATAAAAATGGAATTTTAATGTGTGGAGATTTTTTAAAATCATGAGACCAACTGGTAAAAGGCAGGCTGGAAACTATTTTTCCCTCCATAGAAATTATAAATGAAAGAAACACAGAAATCAATGAAATTGGAAAATGCAAAACCAAAATAGCCACAAAATAAGACATGCTCCCCAAATGTGGACGTGTCAGGACATCCAACTCAAAGATACACATACTTAGGAGTGTTAGGCTCTTGGTCAGCAGTGACCACGGGAAATGAGAAGTTCTCTATGCAGACAAAGACCACATGAGTTATGCAGGAAGACACAACTGCAGCTGAAGGAGTAATGTGTGACCAGAGAACAGGGATTGTGACATCACAGCACAGTCCAAAATACGAATTACTTGCCAATAAGGTATATGCTGTGAGAAAGAGTCACAGTAGGCAAAAACACAATAAAGTTGAAAGGATGGTCACTCCAGAGAGAAACGGGCTCCTGAAAGGACAGGAAAATGATGCATTTGGTAAATTTGTATTAACAGACAAGTTTTAACGTCATTTTCAAAATATGACTATGGTGATGCATAGAAAGCATTTCAAATTGAGAGGTGTTCAGATAGCAAGCATAAAACTTCATATGTCGTATTTGTAAATATTTGGGGATGTGAATATTTATCTTGATCATCTCTGAAGAATTTTGATTTGAAAAAGAAAAATGAAAAATCTATGTGAGAACAAAAGACCCAACAAATGAGATTCTTCCAGGGTACAAACTCAGCACCTTGGAGAGTGCATCATCTCCATTGTTCCCTGGGACACAGCTAAGGAAATAACTTTTCATACTCCCAATGTCTCCCAAGTGTACCAGAAGAAGAACTGGGTCTCCCAAGAGACCTGATTCACTAAGTCTTTTATAAACAGGAAAAATCCAGCTCAAAACATTCCATGTACTTAAGAAATCTACAAGGCCACAAATCAATATGACTACTATCTCCTCTTTGGCTTTTTCACCTCACTGCCAGATTTCAATACTGACAATATTTTACATTTGAAAAGTCAGTCCTAGTTCCCAAAGCACCTTCAAACACATTAGCTCGTTGGATCTTCAACGCAGCCCCGTACAATAGGTAGTGCAGTTACTTTCTGGATGAGAAAACAAAGGCTCAGAGAAGGAAGGTCATACTCCTAGAAAGAGGCACGCTGAAGATAAAAATCCAGGTCTTCCAGACCTAAACCTACTGCGTCTCCTGCTCCCATTTTAAATTGCATAATGATCATGAGAATGGTTCAACTCTGCGAGAAGAGCAAAACCCTTGGCAAGCGCTCCTAAATTTTTCCAGAGCCCCTTGGAGGAGTAGGTGCTGTGTTTTAATCACTTGGAGGGGAAGGGACTGTGGTGGGCTGAATTTCTGCTGTGCAAGGCGCTGGCAGCAGGCTCAGGCTGCAGGTAGGCAGAGGGAAGGGAGACCAGGGTGCACGCTCCAAGCTGCGATTAAACATCCAGCTCAGAAGAGAACAGCTGTAGTCCCTTTACATTATAGTTTTAGAATTCCGAGCATGTAAAGAACTATCAAAATCACAAGTAGGCCCTGGATCATAACAGATGAATAAGGGATTTATAACCTTTAAACTGCAAGGAGAATGGCTTACATTTGTACCATTTCCTATTTTGATTACAATCATTGTCCTGAGAGCAGATTCATGTTGTGCCTTCTCTGATTCTTTTTGCAATCTATCATGAGGAGACAACAGAATGGTAATGCTGCTGTACATTCTTTGAAAGACAATAAAAGCCTATGTAACTTCAGACTTTTCCATTTTTTTCCTTTTTTTTTTTTCTTTGCTTGTTTGTCATAATTTGATTGGGCAGTCATTTTCTATTGTGGCTTGTTAGCTACCTCATTAACTTGGGAGGGTGAGATGGTCTGGACAATTAGCTTCCAGAATATTAAAAAGGTTAGAGCAGAAAGCTGCTCTTAGTGCTGCTTAGTGCCTTTCTTTAGCTCTGGTATTAAATGCTGATATCTTGTTCCAGGTTCCCAGCCTGTAATCATAAGAAATGGCACAACGCAAGGCTTTTCCTGAATTGTTTTAAAATGGCATTCTTCTAATGATTTCTCCATATGTAGTTTATATGTCAATAAACCTTGGGGAAATTTCTACCCCTCCCTTCCCTACAACACCCTGCTACAATAGAATGTCCTGTATCCCTTAGTAGGGGCTTTTTCAGCTCAACCTATTTTCCTCTGTATTAAACTTCTATAAAATTGATAAGAGCCTCTGTAACAACCAAAATTCTCAATTTTTCTAGAAATTCACCGTTCATGAAATGCATTGTGAAGATAGCAAAGCTCATATGTAAAGAAACAAATGTGAAAGTCTCAGAACTAGTGCCTCTGGGCTCTGGCCTGGCTATTAACTATTATGGCCTAGAGCAGAGCCACAGCAGTGTGCACCTACCTGTATTATTGTGCTGTATATGCAACCATCTGGAAAATTATAGCCACACCAATGCAAGAGAAATGAAAAGAGGAGACATGGATTACGTTACATTTTCAAGTGTTATTCAAATCCCACAGTTGGGTAAATGCAAGGATGACATAAAAATCCAGTAATTTCTAAATTAAAAAAGAAACATTAACTTTTTCTTCTCTATGTTATTTTTTCCACCCTTGGTCCAGCCAGATTGCCTAGCCTTTTAGAGCATAGCACATATATGGAGCATAAGAAACCGGGAGCATGCCCATAGCTGACCTGACTTTATAGAACTGCACTCCTAGCCCCATCACTTACTTTACACTCCTACTGCCCCTGGGTGGCTTTATACACAGGTGACATTTGGGGCCTATGGGGAGTTTCCCCTCGGAGGCTGCAAAGCTTGGGATAAATTGTACCACATGTGGCATATCTAGGAGCTCATTAAAGCATTTCCACCCAGTGCTTTATGATGGATTTGGCAGCCTCAGGAATTCCATTAGGATATATAAACAGCCTTATTCTAACTGTGGTCATTATACAAATGTAAATGAAATGTACACTCTGCTCTTCATTTGCATGTAGATTTGGCAAGCAGTATTTGAAAAAAAAAAGCCTTGTCACCCACTTCTTTTACCAATCACTACTCTTCTCAGACAATGGATTAACTCATTCGTTCATCCATTCATTTATTCCACAAAGATTTACTCCACATCTACTATGCACTAGGCAGTGTGAGATGGTAACAGGCATGGGATATACAAAAACGATAAGGAGATAGTCCCTGCCCTTAAGGAGAATATGGCCTAGTGGAGAGAGAAATTTAAACAGATAAATTACAAGTACTATTTGTTTATTAAGTGGTGGAATTTGGGCATAAACAAAATTCCACGCCAGGAGAACCAAGCAGGCTGTTTTAACAGAGATGTCATTTGAGTTGGATTTTGAGGGTTGAGTAGGACATTTCCAAACGGAGACAGCTCAAAGGACATCCTTGATAGGGGATAGAGCAAAGGCAGGAGAAGATGTGTGTGGAGGGAGTGCAATTTAAGCTCTGGCCTAAGCAAAATATAATTAAATAAAGGAAATCCGCTTTCCATTGCCTCCCCTCCCCCTTCCCTAAATTACATAGCACAGGCAAACTCTAATACAAATAATTTGGAACTTTGCTTCTGTTCTCTACGATTATAAACAAAGATAAGATTTTATTACTAACAACCACAAAGACAGCAACTAACTTGGGTGCCATGCTCTTTCACATTGGTATCTCCCTTGGTCTCACGAGTTGTAGAAAATAATCAAACCAGACTTGCTGAGAACTGCTGGCTGACCAAGCCCTCCTTGGAAGAAGGAATATGTTTGCACCAGGGCATGAGAAGTATTCAAGGGGGCCAGTCAAGATCTCAGCTGTAGAGTCCTCAGCTGTGCAGTTGTATTACAGGGACTGCCTGAGCAAATGGTTCCTGCCTTCTCAGGTCTTATTGGACATCTCCCATGCGGTTGTACCATGAGGCTGTAGGACAGACAACTCCTCAAGGAGCTGGCTACTGCCCCAGCAATGAAGCAGTACAGGGACTATATTTTCTAAAGACAAGATGAAAACACGTGGTCTGGTAACAGGACTTGGTATTTGAATGCAAGACCATCTTGAAAAACTGCCAAGACGGAGGGGTGCAGCAACCATTTCTCTGAGAAGGATTCGGCTCTCTATACCAATGCTGTCCAATAAAAATGTAATATGAGTCACAAATCTGAACCACATATGTAATTTTAAACTTTTTTATAGCCACATTAAAAAAGTAAAAAAAAGACGTGAAATTCATTTTAACAATATATTTTATTTAACCTAATCTGTCTAAAATATTGTAATTCCAAAATGTAAACAATATTTTAAAATATTAATGAAGGGCCGGCCCCGTGGCTTAGCGGTTAAGTGCTCGCGCTCCGCTGCTGGCGGCCCGGTTGGATCGATCCACCGGCGAGCACCGACGCTTCTCGGCCATGCTGAGGCCGCGTCCCACATACAGCAACTAGAATGGATGTGCAACTACGACATACAACTATCTACTGGGGCTTTGGGGGAAAAATAAATAAATAAAATCTTTAAAAAAAAAAAAAAATAAAAAAAAAAAAATAAAATAAAATATTAATGAAGATGGGGCTGGCCCAGGGGCGTAGTGGTTAGGTTCCCATGCTTCACTTTGGCGGCCCAGGGTTCACAGGTTCAGATCCTGGGCGCAGACCTATGCACCACTTATCAAGCCATGCTGTGGCAGGCGTCCCACATATAAAACGGAGGAAGATGGCACAGATGTTAGCCCAGGGCCAATCTTCCTCAGCAAAAAAGAGGAGGATTGGCAACAGATGTTAGCTCAGGGCTAATCTTCCTCACCAAAAAGAAAGGATTAACAAGATATTTTACTTTTTCTTATACTAAGTCTTTGACATCCAGTATGTATTTTCCAGTGATGGCACACCTCAATTTGGACTAGCCACACTGCAAGTGCCCTATAGCCACGAGTATCTAGTGGCTATGGTATTGGACAGGGTAACGCTATACCAAAGGAAGTATCTGTGGTCCTCTCTTTCCGGCACCACTCTGTATGGGTAATAATCCCCAAATAACCAAAGGATTAGCCAGGGCTAATTAAGACTCTGGCTAAGGACATATGGTAAATATCCTTGGTTCTTAAATTTGTTCATTTATTCACTTAGCAAACACTGGTTCAGTAACTATTATTGTGTGTCAAGTTATGTTCCTCATGTGGTGACACAAAATGAAATAAGACTTGGCCTCTGCTTTCAGAATCTAGTTAAGGAGAAACAAGTAAAGCATAAAGATGCAACGCCTTCAATTCTTTGACAGTGTGTGCACAAGGAGCCTTGGGAGCTCAGAGGCCAGTCAGAGAAGGAGCAAAGAAGAGAGGGGAACTGGGGAATCATTCAGAGCACTGTAGGACCAGTGGAAGTTTAGTTGGACAGTTGTACAGTGGAAGGGAAAACATGCTTGGAAGAAAAAGGAACATGTGCGAAGACCTAAGGCACCATTCTACAGAAGTCAAAAGCAAAATCTGTAATAAGGAGGTTCCAGGGCTGTCAGAGAATATGTTAGGAAACCTTGCATGGCGTGGAACCAGAGAACCTGCAAGCATCCAACACCAGTTTAGAGTCTTCTGAGAAGTTCCAGTCAAATCCCTGCAACTTGTGTTCAGACAGGGACAGTATATGTCTGTTATCAACATTCCAGAACCAAACTAAAAATCCACCGAATTATGCTGCAAATGTACACACTGAATGTGAATGTAAGGTACTGCCACAGTTATTCATACTTGCAATCTTTTCAAACCGAAGGCCGGGGGCTTACGGTCAGGATGCCTTGCTTAGAAAATAGAATTTTTTGTACCAATTCGGAAAACTCTTTGCCAAAATATTTTCAGCCACAGTAGCAGAATTACACTTACCTTGGCTGACTGCCTTTGACTTTAAGATGGCGGGCAAGATTCCTCCCCTGCCCACATCTCCAGCCTCACCTCCACCTTCCTCCCACCCTGACACTCACACTCAAGTACACTGCACTCCAGGAAACTCCCATGGTTCCTGAAATACAGAGCTGCATACCTTTACACATATGATTCCCAGAATGCACTGCTAATTTCTACCTGACCAGATCCTTAACAGTCAGTTCAAGTACAACCTCCTTGGGGCCGGCCCGTGGCTTAGCGGTTAAGTGCGCACACCGATCCCAGGCGCGCACCAATGCACCGCTTCTCCGGCCATGCTGAGGCCACGTCCCACATACAGCAACTAGAAGGATGTGCAACTATGACATACAACTATCTACTGGGGCTTTGGGAAAAAAAAAGGAGGAGGATTGGCAATAGATGTTAGCTCAGAGCCGGTCTTCCTCAGCAAAAAGAGGAGGATTGGCATGGATGTTAGCTCAGGGCTGATCTTCCTCACAAAAAAAAAAAAAAAATACAACCTCCTTGAGGAAGCTTCCCCATCCTCTCCACTCTCTGCCCCTCTGGGTGGGTGCCACTCTTATGTGCTCCCATAGACCCCAGTGAATATCTCTAATATCTTTTTCTTCCATTTACTTATCTTCTCCCACAAGCCTGTTAACTCCTAGTGGACAAAGCTTTTTTTTTAATTTCTATATCCCCAGCACCTACTCCAGTGCTGAATAAGTGATTAATAAATGGATGAATAAATGAAACGATCAATTAATCATATTGTCTTTAGAATAAAATGATTCAGGTTAGAGAATTTATGTGTTATGAATAATTTAGATACAAAAGGCAGAGTTGTGGCTAATCAATGATATATTTTTTAAGCAAAGTAATGCAAGGTAAAGGATATAAGGGGCTGTGACTAGTTTAAAGAGAGGCAGGTTTTGGCTCAAGGTAGAGCTTTCTAACAACTAGGCTGTCCCACAAAAAGAATGGTCTATCTCAGAGTAGGCAAACTATGCCTGTGGGCCAAAGCCAGCCCACTGCCTGTTTTTGTAAATAAAGTTTTATTGTAACACATCTACACCCATTTGTTTATATATGGTCCATAGCTACTTTCACACACAAAGGCAAAGTTGAGTAGTTGCAACAAAACCCTAGGGCTTGCAAAGCCTAAGATATTTACCATCTGGCCCTTTACAGAAAAAGTTTGTCAACTCCTGGTGTACTAATGATGTGAGGTTCCTATTATAGGAAGTATTCAAGTAGAGGCTGGATCTGTCCAGGATATAGAAGGAACATCTGCCTTAACAGGGAGAATGGTAACCTTTAAATTTCTTCCCCTCTGGACAGGTCTGTGATTATAGGCCTGCTTTTCTAAGACAAAGACAAGTCATACTCTCTAATTTGTCTTTGACTGACAGCCCTATAATGGGCAACATTGCTAGTTGTAGAAAAGGAAATCATCGCCTATACAGCCATGGTTTAGGTAATGCACCTGCCTTCCTAAATACTCTTTACTGCCACTCTGAATAATGAAGGAAATGCATTTTTGGCTTTAAGCATCACCAAGGCTCTATCATAGGAAGAAATCACGAAAGATTCGAAAGAAACCAAGAGGACAGTGACCTGACCTGCTGCTAACTCTGCATTTCCCAACAGATCTAAAACCAGGCTCTCCCACCGGACCACAGGTGTTAACCAGGGAGCAGCCCTCCAGCCTTGGCTGTTCTTTATGAGGCTGGATGGTCACGGTGGGAAGGGAGCCATCTAGGAGATTACCTCTTCTGCTTGTTTTATTCTTATTGACTCCCCTCCACAGTGCTGGAGGTCAGGTCTCCAAGGCTGCTTTTTCATCCTTTGGCAGGTTTATCTACTAGGGATGAAAAATTCTCAAACTGAAGCACTCTGGATGAAAAAGAATTCCTTTTCAGAAATCATTCCATTTTCACATATTGAAATGACACACTGCAAAATGGTTTTAATGTTGAATTAAAGCCACGTGTGCACATTCGTCTGTTGTTTATTAGAAGGGTTGAAATGTCTGCATGCTTCCATACTTTCGTTTCCAGAGGATGTACTTTTGGGTAGATCAAGGAAGGAGCTGATGCATCTGGAAGAGAGAAGGTACTCCTGTATCCCGTTACACTGGAGAAGGTGTTGCTGCAGGAAACCGACCGTGGATGGTAGGTTGAGGGGCAAGGTGTGTGCTTGCTCCCACCACCACATCAGTGAAGCTCAGCAGTCGTCTCAGCACATTGCTGGTCTCACTAGCTATACTGCTCTATAAAGAAAACAGGGACAGAAGCAAGTTCCGAAGACTCCATTTTAAAGTGGTTACAAGAGCTATCCCCAAAGAGAACTATATTCATTCCATCCTTCTTCAAATATCTCCTCACAAACTACGTCAAGTCCCAGAAGATGCTCAAAGAGGAAGGCAGCTGAAAAGATGCAACAACATTTGTGGTCGAAATTATTTACAGCTGCTGTTTACTTCTTTCCAGTGGTCATATTTGAAAATGCTTATAGGTTTCTAGTCAATTCTCCTTCTTTCCCTCCCGTCCCTTTATGAAGTGATTCTCTCTCTCCTTGTTTACCACGGCTGCTGTGCCAGTGAGCTGCACTCTTGCTCTCGGATTTCTGCCGACTCTTGTTATCAATCTGGAGGAATTGGCTGCTTTAGAAGAAAAGAGAAGCAATCTCTCCAGCATTCTGTAGTATAAAGGGAGGATCACGGGAGTTATAGCTGTCTGGGGCCAGCTTGCGCAGATACTCGGCGTTTGTTCTTTTCCTCCACCTCCCCCCTCCCCTGTGCTGGAGGATACCTGCTGTAATAAAAAATAATGGAGAAAATTCGCTCCCATGAAGCCTTATTGAAATGCTCCCCTGGAAGGAATGACTGTAGGTCGGGAGGGGAGATGCTCGGTCAATGGAATTCAGAGCCACGCTCCCTCTTCTGAACTCCCATGGCACCAATTGGCTGAACCAGTCCATGGCATTTATCAAATCCTGCTCTGCTCTGTTGTCTGTGCATGTCTGTCTCAGCCACTCAAAGAGTGTGTAAAAATGCCTGAAAGGAAGTATAATTCCACATACTCTCCTTTGTGCCTCCAATAGCTCCCAGCACAAGGCCTTGCACCCTGAAGTCATTGGAAAATATTTTTCTGTGCTACTTTGAAGCCTGTGAACTAGTTTGAATAATTTTAAGAATTGTTAAAAGTTTGAAGAACCAAAAGAAAGGGGGCAGATTTTTTTTATCCTTCTTCACTGTGATAGGCAGAATGGTAGGACCCCTACAGATGTCCAAGTCCTAATCCCCAGAACCCATGACTATGTTATGTTATATGGCACTGGAATTAAGATTGGAATTAAGGTTGTTAATTAGCTGACCTTAAAATAGAGACATTTTCCTGGATTACCCGAGCAGACCCAATATAATCACAAAGGTCCTTAAAGTGGAAGCAGGAAGCAGAAGAAAAGTTAGTGTCAAAGAGATGCTGTGTGAGAAAGACTCTACTAGCCATTGCTGGCTTTGAAGATGGAAGGGGACACAAGCCAAGCAATTCAGGCAGCCTCTAGAAGCTGGAAAAGGCAAGAAAATAGAAATTCCCTGGAACCTCCAGAAGGAAATGCATCCCTGCTGATTCCTTGCTTTTAGCTCAGTTCTGACCTCCAGAACTGTAAGATTCTAAATTTGTGTTGTTTTAAGCCACCAAATTTACAAAAATTTGTTACAGAGGCAATAAGAAACTAATAGACTCGACTATCCAAGACTTATGCAAAAGGAAGTTTAATATTGAGGCATTTTCTTCCTGATAGTTTCTGCCTTCAAGAGGGCCTTCAGGGGCCGGCCCGGTGGTGCAAGCGGTTAAGTGCGCATGCTCCGCCGCGGCAGCCAGGGGTTTGCCGGTTCGGATCCCGGGCACGCACTGACGCACCGCCATGCTGTGGCGGCGTCGCATATAAGGTAGAGGAAGATGGGCACGGATGTTAGCCCAGGGCCAGTCTTCCTCAGCAAAAAAAGAGGATTGGCAGATGTTAGCAGAGGACTGATCTCCTCACAAAAAAAAAGAAAAAAGAGGGCCTTCAGTCCTGTTTGACCAGAAAGTTTCTAAGTGATAGGGACTAAGAAGGAGTCAAGTGACTATAAGGAAAAATCTTGGCCTCTGAGGCCCTTGTATGTTTCCAGTAACATCAATTGTGGAAGGCAGAGCTAGCCTTGCTCCTACATGAAATGAGCAGCTGCCTCTGTAGTGTTATTTCATGGATAAGGTTTCCCAATCTACTTCTCCAAAATTGTCCCTCCTGCTTCCCCACTAGGTCCTGAGAACTGGGAGAGTAATATCATAGCCAATTGAATAGGCTTTCTGTAAGGATATATCTACAGAAATCTATAGATATCAAGAGTCTAGTTTTCACAATGGAAAACCACTCACTATAGTGCCTGGACAACAAAATGTCACGTGAAAGTGGTGTCCTCAAACCTGCTAAGCAGTGGATGTTGCTGATTGAGATAGGCTCAGAGCCAACGACACTGGCTGGAAACACAGAGGCGTTCATGGAGACACCGGTGTTTGCCTAGCCAGGGAAGAAGATAGAAAGAATTGGGCTCCAAAGACCATCTTCGCTAATATCACAATTCTGCTTACTGTCAACACTTAAAGGGGCAGGCTTCCCAATTCAGTCTTTATCGAAGTTGATTAGCCCGGAAAAGCTGCAAAGCCTGCCTCTATTACATCCTCCGGGTGAAACAGGAGCCTCCAGGGTTCTCGTAATTGCTCATTGCTCAGGTACAAGTGAACACATTCATGGGAGTTGGCCTCTAGCCCACTTCCTACAAATACACATAAACACACCTTTTATTGCTCAATGTTTTCCCTTTTGCAACTTTTTATGAACCACTAAAAAAAATGGGGCTTGTATTTTAATTTTTTCGGGAGAAGAAACCACAGAAATACCAAATCTTCCAAATGGGAACTTCTCTTGCCTGCTGCCTCAACCAAAAATTATTTGTCAAGGGAGTGGTTGAAGCTTCAGCATCAACAACTCGAGATATTAATTTGATCCAAATCCAACTGACTTGCTCTCCAGACTGAGCTTCTGCATTCCTCTTTACGAGCCCTACCTTCTTCTCTGGTGTGCTGAAGGTACAGAGCAGTAGAATTCATCAGCTCGACATGCCTATGGGATGTGCTCCCCACTGGCTCTGTTACAAATCAGCATTCTCTCGCCTTGGCTCCCGTCCAGAAGAACAAGAAGCTCTTTCATCCACGCATACCTTTTCACTGCCACCTCTGCACCGTGAGTCCAGGCCTTCATGACCTCCTACCTGGACAATTGCAATAGCTTCCTAAATGGTCTCCCTGTTTCCAATATCCACATTCTCTAATTTGTGTAACCACATTGCTGTCAGATTAATCTTGAAGGAGAAATACAATCATATCACCCCAGTTTAGATGCTTCAAGCATTCTCCATTTTTCACCAAGTGAAGTTCAATCTCTTTAACCAGGCCTTCAGCCTCTTACAACCCGGCTCCAAATTACCTTTCCAGCTGTATCTCTCACCACTCTCTTTCATGCATTCTGTACTGCTGATAATCTGGATGGTTTGGCACTCTGCAGTTTACCCCACATATGCCTTTATTATTGCCACTTTGAGTTCTTTGTTCCAAGCTACAAAAACTGACTTTGGCTACCTCAGGAACAAGGGGATGTGCTGGAAGGATGTGTGGAAGGTCACAGAATCTGCAGAACAGAGCACAGTAAGGACAGGAACCAGAGTTGTTCAGGGCAGGGGGTGCTCATTAGCAGGAACTGTTGGACAATCTCTTCAGGGCATAAGCCCTAGATTTTTGAGGTTTTTGTTTTGGCTTGGTGTTTCGTCACTCTGCTCAGATTCCAGTTCCAGAGAGTATTCAATTGACCTGGCTTTGGCTAGAGAAAATCAGAGCACCTTGATAGATAACTTTATAAACATTATTCAGTAGGAGAAGAGAATTCCTCGAAAGTAAATTACAGGGTTAGTACCAAAAGAACAAAAAATAGAGGCTGGGCAGCCAAAAGCAACAAGCATTTACGATGCATTATCTCCATCTGGAACATTTGTTTTCCACCTACCATTCTCTGTCCATCCTTTAAGACCCAGTTCAGACATCATTTTGAAGCCTGATCTCAACTCTCTTGTTATAAACTTCCAGTTCAGAGTGTGCTCCTCTCTTTCAGTCTTCTTTACTTTTTACCTTGTTTTATAGTTTTTGTGTCTTATCCCCTTCCTCACTAGCTTGTAATGAGAAAGTCACGTCCCCTTACTGTGCTCCAGTTTCTGGATCTACAAAAAGGAGATAAAATAACTATTTCACAGAATCATTGTGAGTAGGATTAATATCTGTATGTAATGAAATTAGTTCAGTGCCTGACACACAATAAGCCCTCAATATGTATTGTTGTTGTTATTTCTATTAGCCTGTCATTATCATCATTATCAGTATATAACTCTTTCAGACTGGGAACTATGATTTATTCATCTTTAAGAAGCAAGGATCATCATAGATGTTCCAAGAAATAGATAGGAAGAGAGCTTTCCACTGAACATTTCGTGGTTCTGAGGCAGTTGGAAACACAGCCCCAGTTCTGTTCTTTTGCAGCAATAGCCTGTGTCTGCAAGAGATTTTAAAATTGATAATAAAAAGAAGGAAGGTAGGAAGGAAGAAAGGAAGAGGGGAAGGCAGGCAGGAAGGCAAATTTTATAAGAACTTTAGGGTGACCCATGGTGATAGGAAACAGATATCCCCATCCCCAACCTAGTTTTCTAACTCTGTCAGTGGCCCCCTCAAGAGCCATTCTTGGTGCTGCTACTATGTGCAATAGTTGGGGTTGCTCCTCAGGCATCCTTATCTCCCTGGGTTACCATTATGGGTCTGTCATCTATGAATTTATCTAAACCTTTTCAAATCTACTTATATGTTCAGCCTTTGTCACTTTCCACTTGTATCTTAAAGCTTTACTTTAAGTCTCATCTAGATGGCTAGGGAAAAACGAGAAAAAATTAGCCCTTCTAACAGAAAACTGGAGAAAGTTCCGTTTTAAATCTTGCCACTCACTCAATAGCCTTGGGTCAGGCATTTGCCTTCCCTGCTTCACTTTGATCCATTTAAAATTGATATAATAATCTTCAGATTAGTGCATTAAAGGTTAATTAGATTTTAACTTTTTCATGTCACTCAGAATATGAAGGAGAGTATATAAATGTTACATCTTATTATAGATTCTGGATAAGAATCCTTTTTTAATTTGACTAAATTAGTATCCCTCCCTGATCATTCCTTTGTCCTCCACACCACCATATTTTTTACACACTTTGGATAACCCCTGTAGGACCACAACATGTGATTGTGTAGATTATGCATTGCATTGCTCCAGGGGGTAACATTCATATCCTGTTTATGATAGACATGTCCATTCGTTATTTCCAGACAAGTGTCAGTAAAGTATCTCAAGGAAGGGGTACCTTTTTCTACTTCACACAAAGATATTAAGGAGACATTATGGCTGGATTTGAGACATCAGTATGTCTTCCTCCCCTTAGTTTTGGGCCTTCAATAAACTTCCATTTATTAAATAGACTCAAGAGAGCCCAGTGGTATTTCAAATATAACACACATGTACTAGTTACCTCCTACATCAGACTTCACTCTCGGTGTATAGCCCTTTGAGCTGAGCTGTTCCTCATGGAGCTAGTTTTGAGGCCCAGCACTTCCTCTTCCAGCCCTGGTTCTGAGTCCAGAAGATACAGACTTTAATGCAGGTCTAGAAATTAATCAGATTTGAATGTCTTCTCCCCAGATCCCCCACATCTGGCATAGAAATCTGTGTCAGGTTGAGTGTGAGGGTACCAGGCAAATCCACAGAGTAGCACTAAATTTTTTTCCAATTAACATTATCTTTTATTTTCTCCTCAAAAGGAAGTTGGGCCCTGGATTTGGCTCCTTTCGGGCGCTGAAAAGTATATTCTTAACCCTCAGAGTGGAGCCAAAAAAACATCTCTTGCTCTGTTTCTAGATTTAATGTTTCCAGGTGGATTTAAGGAAACCACTATTATTTTGTTCCAGGTACATGCACACATACACACACACACACACACCCGATCATCTCTATAAAACAAGATTTAACCATTTTAACAGAAATGTTATGCATTCACAGATTTGGAAGTCAGAACTCAGGATGAGCAAGCAATCATCCATCAAGTATTCACTGAGATCTTATGTAAAACTTTGCTTTTGTTGAAACCACAGGGGGTGCAAAATCCTTGTCCCAGGATAAGAATGGAAAGATTTTCCTAATCTTTAAAATGAGAATAATAATAGCTACCTCACAGACCATTAGTTACTTGAAATAATAAGCATGAAATCTCTTAAGTAGCTAGTAAATATTCAACAAACACTTAGGGAAACTACTGCTCTAATTTAAAAGACAAGCATTGTTCTTGCCTTCAAGAAGCTTTTAGTCTTGTTAGAGTCTTTCTTTTCCTCAAGAGGTTCTTGAGCAAGGGAGCAACCAATGATGTGCTGGAGGCAGCTTGTCCTGGTTTGCAAGAGCTAATTATTAAAAGTTCAGAAATAGTTGCTAAACCATTGGTAGCTTGAAATGTGAACTGGTTGTTAAACCATTGGTAGTTTGAAATGTGGGAATACTTACACCACAGAAATTGCCAACCACTATAAATCAGGCTTTTTTTTTTTTTTTCTCCAGAAAGCCAATTTCTCCAACACATTGTTGGGAGGAAAATATGAAAGCATGAGAAATATAGAATAGTGGTTAAGAACAGGAATCTGGAATTGAAGAAACATGAATTAAAATCCTGGCCCTACAATCTACAAGCTGTGAGACTTTGGGCAAGTCATTTAACTGTTCTGATCCTCATTATCCTCATTCATAAAATGGGATAATATTGTAACCTACCCATAGTAGTCTGCTCAGGCTGACATAACAAAAATAGATTCAGTGGTTTAAACAATACTTTTCTCACAGTTCTGGAGGCTAGAAGTTCAAGATCAAGTTGCTAGCATAGTCAGTTTCTGGGGAGGGCTCTTTTTCTGGTTTGCAGATGGCCACCTTCTTGCTGTGTCCCCACATGGCCTTTCCTTGGTTCATGTGCATGGAGAGAGAGAAAGAGATCTCTAATGTCTGTTCTTAAAGGACACTAATCCTACTGGATCAGGGCCCCACCCTTAAGATTTCAGTTAACATTAATTAGTTCTTTAAAGGCCCTGTCCCCAAATACAGTCATATTGGGCTAGGGCTTCACCATAGGAATTTTGAAGGGACATGAACGTTCAGTCTATAACACTATCTCATAGGTTTGTTGGAAAGATAAAATGAGACACAGTATGTAAATGCAATGCCTAGTGCTTCACAAGTGCTCAATAAATATTAGTTATTATTATTACTTGTTAGAAGAGTGAGTCTGGCTTTGTGGGGTGGTGGAATGGGAGACTAGAGAGAGGAAGTCTACAGTCAAGAAGATCATTGAGCAGACTTGGAAAACCTCAAACAATTAGAGTCTAAACAAAAACAAATCCTCTTACATGAAAACTTAACAAGATATAGAAACTGACTAGATATGGAGGCAATAAGAAGAAATGATCAGAGATAGCTCTAGGGAGACTGGGTGAAAAGGAATTGATGGAAAAAAGACACCATAAGATGAAAATCAGTTTTAAGAGTTTTAAAAGATAAACTAAAACAATTGAGAATTCAAGATAATGGCTAAAAATATCCAAAATCCCCAATTTCAAATTCTGAGAGTATATATTTATTAACTAAATATTTCTTGAGTTTTTACTATGTGCAAGGCAGTGTAAGGGATACAAAAATGGTCAGGATATGCTGCCTGTCTTATATGCCTATGGCCCATTAAGGGAGAAGACATGAAAAGAAAATCATCACACAAGCTTGAAAGAGATTCAGATTAGGTGCAATGAATTTTCAAAAGAAAGAGACATAGCTTCTTGCTGGGGATAAATTAGGATTCCATGGAGGCAAAGGGATGGAGCCTGAAAGATAGATTGGATTTAGGTAAATGGGAAGATGGGGATGAGGACAGAGAAAGGCATCCGCATAGAGGCTTCCCTGTAGTATAAGAAAAGGCATTGAGTTGAGAAAATGTATTCAGAGGGCAGTTCAGTTCACACAAAGCATAGACAGCCAATTAGAGAATAGTAGGAAATCAAGCTAGGAAGTTCGTCAAAGACCAAACCACAGAGGATCTTAAAATCTAGGTTAAAGGATTTGAACTTGATAAAACATTGATGAAGGAATTTGAAGAAGACACAGATAAGTGGAAATATATCACATGTTCCTGCAATAGAAGACTTAATATTGTTGAAATAGCCATATTACCCAAAGTGATCTATAGATTCAATGTAATCCCTATTAAAATCCCAGTGGCATTCTTTACAGAAAAAAAAATCCTAAAATTCATATGGAACCAAAAAAAAGCAAATAGCCAAAGCAATCTTGAGCAAGAAGAACAAAGCTGGAAACATCTTACTTCTTAATTTAAAATACATTGCAAAGCTACAGTAATCAAAAGAGTATGGTTCTGGCAGAAAAATAGACATGTAGACAAATGGAATAGAATAGAGAGCTCAGAAAGAAACCTACACATCCACAGACAACTTATCTTTAACAGGATTAGCAAGAACACACAATGGGGAAAGTATAATCTCTTCAATAAATGGTTTGGAAAAATTGGATATCCATATGCAAAAAAATGAAATTAGACCCTTATCTTACACCATGTACAAAAATCAACTTAAAGTGCATTAGAGCCTTAAATGTAAGACATGAAACCATAAAACTCCTAGAAGAAAACAGGGGAAAATCTTTTCTGGCAATGGTCTTAGCCATGATTTTTGGGATATGACACTAAAAGCACAAGCAACAAAAGCAAAAATAGATAAATAGGATTGCATCAAACTAAAAGTCTCCTGCACATCAAAAGAAACAATCAACAGAGTGAAAAGGCAACTTACAGAATGGAAGAAAATATTGTAAACCATACATCTGATAAGCAGTTGATATCCCAAACACATAAGGAACTCATACAACTCAATAGCAAAAAAACAACTCAATTTGAAAAATGGGCAAAGGACCCAAATAGACATTTCCCAAAAGGTATACGAAAAGGTACTCAACATCACTAATCATCAGAGAAATGAAAATCAAAACCACAATGTTAGAAAGGCTATATCACACCTCTTAGAATGGCTATTATCAGTAAGACAAAATATAACATGAGTTGGCAAGCGTGTGGAGAAAAGGGAACGCTTGTGCACCATTCAGGGGAATATAAATTCATACAGTCACTATGAAAAACAGTATAGAGGGTCCTCAAAAAATTAAAAATAGAACAACCATATGATCCAGCAAACCCACTACTGGGTATATATTTAAAGAAATAAAGTCAGGGGCCAGCCCCATGGCCTAATGGTTAAGTTCAGTGTGCTCTGCTTTGGTGGCTCAGGTTCAGTGCCTGGGCGTGGACCTACACAACTTAGCAGCAGCCATGCTGCAGTGGTGACCCACATACAAAATAGAGGAAGATTGACACAGATGTTAGCTCAGGGACAATCTTCCTCAACCAAAAAGAGGAAGATTGGCAACAGATGTTAGCTCAGGGCAACTCTTCCTCAGGAAAAAAAAAAAAAAAAAGAAATCAGTATCTTGAAAAGATGTCTGTATACCCATGTTCATTACAACGTTGTTCACAATAGCCAAGATGTGGAAACAACCTAAGTGTCCATTAACAGATGAATGGATAAAGATAATGTAGCATATATGGATATACAATGGAATATTACTCAGCCATATAAAAGAAGGAAATCCTGCCATTTGCAACAACATGGATGAACCTGGAAGACATTATGCAAAGTGAAATAAGCCAGACACAGAGAGACAAATGCTGTTTAATTTCACTTTTATGTGGGATTTTAAATACTCAGTTACACAAGCTGAATAAGTTCTGGGGATCTAATGTACAACAATGTGACTATAGTAAATAATTCTGTATTGAATACTTCAGATTTGCTAAGAGGGTAGATCTTAAGTGTTCTCACCACAAAAAAAAAGAAGAAAATTTAAAAAATGGTAACTGTGTGAGGTGATGGATATGCTAATTAACTTGATTGTAGTGATTATTTCACAATGTATACATATATCACATCAAGTTGTACACTTGTACATATATATACATATAATTTTTAACTGTCAATTATACTTCAATAAAGTTGGAAAAATTTTAAAAATAAAAACTGCCTCCCAAAAAAGAATTTGAACTTGATTTAGTAGGAAGTGGTGAGTCACTACCACATTGTTCAAATATAAGCATCTTTCACCCCACCCACAATTGATTTACTTAGATTCTTACATTCCCCAAATCTCTAAGTAACCTTGTATCAGCTATGCTGACTTTTAAGGTGCCTAATTCCTGGCATTAATGCTCTTGCAATTCCTTTAGCACCCAGGCTGTCCAAGATCTCAGTGCTCCATTTCCTAATCTCTGGAAAACTAAACCATCTCCAGCCTTTCAACCTTAGCTTTCAACCTCAGAACTTTGTCAAAATTATTAAGTAGCAAAGTCTATTACTCTCACTTGTTCACATGTTCTGATGTGCAGTATAGTTCATGGTAATATCAGTTCATAACACTCAATAAGCAAAAGAAAGAGAAGTTAAAAAATCCAGCTGACTTGCCAAGAACCTTTGGAAGGTCTCCTCTGAGGCCCTGCTCCTCTTTTCCTCCTCACTGGGAGTATTTCGGAAGAAGAGAATCAGAGGAAGAGTGTGGAAGCAGAAGGCTTTGAGGCTCCAGACCACACACATGTACACAACTACTGTCTCCCTCACAAGCATTTGCACCTATGCCTCTTCCTACCTCTGAGTGAGAGGCTCCCCTATGAAACTACAGGTCTCTGCAGAGCGTGCCCAATACCATATTTATGCCTGTACCCTCACATTGGAGGAGGTCATCGAGAGGGCGTGACTGCTGGTTGACCCACAAGCTGGATCCAGGCAATCAGAGGTTCCTCACTCCTACCCCATCCTTGAAATGTATGTTCTGCCCACCATTCGTGCAGTGGGAGCTGTTTTCAAGAACACAGCCTTGAGAGAGAGCACTGTGTTGTTGAGACCATCTGGATGGTATACATGACTGAACCCTGTTAATGTCTCTGTATAAACTTTTAAGATTCTGGTAGGTGGGTGAGGAGATCTACTCATCTTTCAGCCACCCAAGACAAGCTTTGTGTGTAAGTTCCCTTTCTTCCTAAACCTGACACCTACCAATCTGGAGTGGTCTGTCTCTTTCTTCCATCTCTCCTTGCCCTCTGTATACCTGGGCCAGCTTCCGATTTCACCCAGGGAACTCCCGAGCTTGCGAACCAACACCCCAGCAACTGGCTTTGAGCCTGACACAAAATAGACCCAGTAAATGATGGTTGAAGAAGGGATGGAGGGAAGGAGAAAAGGGTGGGAGGGAGGGAAGGGGAGGCAAGACGACAGGGCACAGGGCTTTGGCACTGCGACATGCCAGGCCCGGTTACTTGGGTGCAAGTTTGCTCCATTTTTAGTTTTTGAGCTTAAGAACAAAGGCAGTAATCTAGAATCACCTTTTTTTCTTCCAGCCAAAATGCCCAATATAGAACTCAACATGTACTGGACATTCAATAAATGTTCACTAAATTGAATTTCCTCAATGAAGTGAATCTGCTTTCTTCTCTCACTTTCAGGGAAGCCAATGTGTGGGTTAGCCACACTTTTTAAAATCCACAGATTTTCGAAGATGGGTAACTTCTAAATCCAAAGTTATAATGGGTTTATGTTTATTATTATTACTACTACTGCTGCTATTCCTATTTCTTGTGCCCAGGAATACTTCAAGATCCCAAGGGTAAAGGAGACTGGAGTCTTTTAAAGACTCAAAGCTAAAACAACTTGCCTTCACCTTCTCTCCAGCACACCAGCAAGAATTAATTACCTGCATGGGGAAATGAACAGAAGCATTATCCCATCTAGAATGGGAAAACCAGGCCCTCGGGAGTCAGAGGGCTTCAAAGCTGAGCCTGCTAAGCTGCATCAATTTAAGGAGGATTAATATGCTTTATCTTGCTTTCTCGCTGTCAGAAGTGAATCACATTGAGATGAGGAGGAATTCTAGCAATGACAGCAAGCATCTTGCATGAGGTCAGTTAGTATAGTCTATTCTAGATACATGAAGTCTAAAGATGGCAACTCTGTCTCTAGAGTTAGCACATCTTTGAATTATCAAGAATAGGGATTAGAGACTAGAAAGAAGCCTTGTTTTTAAAAACAGATGGGTTTCTCTTAATTTCTAGGGAAACTAGGAATGCCCAGATGATGCTGCTGATAGAATTGACTTCTATTAGCGTACTGCACAGTTGATGCTGTGTCATTTGTGCTTTAGTTCAGACGCTTTGTCATTTGTTCAGAGTACAGAAAAAACTAGCAAACCAAACCTGGAAGAGCTCCTTTGTCCACATCCCTCATCCTCTTCCACTTCCCCTCTGCTGCTCTGCACCGAGCACTCTCTGATTAAAAGACAGAATGCAGAAGCCCAGCAAAGTACTGTGTTCTTTCCACTTGTAAGGTGAATGGAGGGCTGGCCCGATGGCATGGTAAGTTCACATGCTCTGCTTCAGCAGCCTGGGTTCACAGGTTCTGATCTTGGGCATGGACCTACACTCCATTCATCAAGCCATGCTGTGGCAGTGCCCCATATACAAAATGGAGAAAGATGGGCACACATGTTAGCTCAGGGCTAATCTTCCTCACCAAAAAAAAAAACCATTCCAAGAAAACGTTTGTTATACGTTTTCTTGGAATGGCAGAAAACCATTACTAGTCTAGCTGGAAGGTGACCAGTCTCAACCTTGATGGGTCCATCGGTCAGAAGCAAGTGCGTGGTTTAGGTAAAACTGAAATGTCCGGTAAAATGAGTGGAATATCAATCCATTACCCAATTTAGCTGCACATCAATTTTAAAGATCTTCAGCAAGCTTCTTACATGGTAATCAGTGCAAAAGAATTCACTGATTTATTCAACAAAATCTTCTTTTGTGTGTGTGTATATTTTTTTAGTTTAGTTATTTTATTGAGGTCATATTGTCTGATAACATTGTGTAATTTCAGACATACATTATTATATATCAGTTTCTGTATAGACTGCATCATGTTCACCACCAATAGTCTAGTTTTTATCTGTCACCATACATATCTCGCCCTTTAACCCTTTCGTCCACCCCTTCACCACCTTCCCCTCTGGTAACCACTAATCTATTCTCCTTATCTATGTGTGTTTGTTTATCTTTCACATATAAGTGAAATCATACTGTGTCTGTCATTCTCTGTCTGGCTAATTTCACTTAGCATAGTACCCTCAAGGTCCATCTATGTTGTTGCAAACAGCACACTTTTGTCTTTTTTTATGGTTGAGTAGTATTCCTTTGTATATATATATACCACATCTTTCTCCAATCATCAGTTGATGGGCACTTGGGCTGCTTCCATGTTTTGGCTATTGTGAATAATGCTGCAATGAAGATAGGGATGCATAAATCTCTTTGAATTGTTGATTTCATGTTCTTTGGATAAATACTCAGTAGTGGGATAGCTGGGTCATATGGTATTTCTATTTTTAATTTTTTGAGAAATCTCCATACTGTTTTCCATAGTGGTTGCACCAGTTTGCATTCCCCTGCAGTGTATGAGGGTTCTCTTTTCTCCACATCCTCTCCAACATTTGTTATTTCTTGTCTTGTTAATTATAGCCATTCTGGTGGGTGTGAGGTGAAGTCTCATTGTAGTTTTGATTTGCATTTCCCTAATAATTAGTGATGTAGAACATTTTTTCATGTGCCTATTTGCCATCTGTATATCTTCTTTGGAAAAATATCTGTTCATATCCTTTGCTCATTTTTTAATCAGGTTGTTTGCTTTTTGCTGTTGAGTTGTATGAGTTCTTTATATATTTTGGAAATTTACCCCTTGTCAGTTACACGATTTGCAAATATTTTCTCCCAGTTGGTGGGTTGTCTTTTCATTTTGTTCATGGTTTTCTTTGCCTTGCAGAAGCTTTTCAGTCTGATATGGTCCCATTTGTTTATTTTTTCTTTTGTTTCCCTTGCATGAGTAGACGTGGTGTTCGAAAAGATACAGCTAATACTGATGTCAAAGAGTGTACTTTCTATATTTCCTTCTAGGAGTTTTATGGTCTCTGGTCTTACATTCAGGTCTTTAATCCACTTTGAGTTAATTTTTGTGTATGGTGTAAGATAATGGTCTACTCTCATTCTTTTCACATGGCTGTCCAGTTTGCCCAACACCATTTATTGAAGAGACTTTCCTTTCTCCATTGTATGTTCTTGGCTCCTTTGTCGAAGATTAGCCATCCACTGATTTGTGATTTTATTTCTGGACTTGCAATTCTGTTCCATTGATCTGTGTGTCAGTTTTTGTACCAGTACCATGCTGTTTTGATTCTTATAGCTCTGTAGTACATTTTGAAGTCAGGGACTGTGATACCTCCTGTGATTGCTTTGGCTATCTTTTGTTGTTCCATATAAATTTTAGGATTCTTTGTTCCATTTCCGTGAAGAATATCATTGGGATTCTGATTGGGATTGCATTGAATCTGAAGATTGCTCTCAGACATTTTAACTATGTTTATTCTTCCAATCCATGAGCATGGAATATCTTTCTATTTCTTTATGTCTTCTTCAATTTCTTTCAATAATGTCTTATAGTTTTCAGTGTATAGGTCTTTCACCTCCTTGGTTAAATTTATTCCTAGATATTTTTTTATTTCTGTTGCAATTGTAAATGGGGTTGTATTCTCGACTTCTCTTTCTGCTAGTTCACTATTAGTGTATAGAAATGCAATTGATTTTTGTATGTTGATTTTTGTACCCTGCAACTTTCCTGTAGTTGATTATTTCTAATAGTTTCCTGGTGGATTCTTTAGGGTTTTCTATACATAGAATCATGTCATCCACAAACAGTGAGAGTTTTACTTCTTCCTTTCCAATTCAGATCCCTTTTATTTCTTTTTCTTGCCTAATTGCTCTGGCTAAAACTTCCAGTACTTTGTTGAATAAGAGTGGTGAGAGTGGGCAGCTTTGTCTTGTTCTTGTTCTCAGAGGAATGGCTTTCAGTTTTTCACCTTTAAGTATGATGTTAGCTGTGGGTTTGTCATATATGGCCTTTATTATGTTGAGGTGCTTTCCTTCTATACCCATTTTATTGAGAGTTTTTATCATAAATGAATGTTGGATCTTGTCAAATGCTTTATCTGCATCTATTGAGATGATCATTTTATTCCTCATTTTGTCAATCTGGTGTATCACATTGATTTGTGGATGTTGAATCACCCTGAATCACTGGAATAAATACCACTTGATCGTGGTGTATGATCCTTTTAATGTATTGCTGTATTAAATTTGCTAACATTTTGTTGAGAATTTTTGCATCTATGTTCATCAGTGATATTGGCCTGTAATTTTCCTTTTTTGTGTTGTCTTTGTCTGGTTTTGGTATCAGGGTAACATTGGCCTTGTAGAATGAGTTAGGAAGCATTCTGCCTTCTTCAATTTTTGGAATAGTTTGAGAAGGATAGGTATTAAATCTTCTTTGAATGTTTGGTAGAATTTACCAGAGAAGCCCTCTGGCCCTCGGCTTTTGCTTTTTGGGAGGTTTTTGGTTGCTGTTTCAATCTCTTTACTTGTGATTGATCTATTCAGATTATGTATTTCTTCTTGATTCAGTTTTGGGAGGTTGTATGAGTCTAAGAATTTACCCGCTTCTTCTAGGTTATCCAATTTGTTGGCATATTGTTTTTCATAGTATTCTCTTATAATCCTTTGTATTTCTGTGGTATCTATTATAATTTCTCCTCTTTCATTTCTAATTTTATTTATTTGAGTCTTCTCTCTTTTTTCTTAGTGAGTATAGCTAAGGGTTTGTCAATATTATCTTCTCAAAGAACCAGTTCTTAGATTCACTGATCCTTTCTATTGTTTTTTTTTTTTTTTTTTGTCTCTATTTCTTTAATTTCTGCTCTAATTTTTCTTATTTCCCTCCTTCTTCTGACTTTGGTCTTTGTTTGTTCTTCTTTTTCTAGTTCTTTTAGGTGTTGTTTAAGATTACTTATTTGAGATTTTTCTTGTTTGTTGAGGTGGGCCTGTATTACTATAAATTTCCCTCTTAGTACCACTTTTGCTGCATCCCATAAGACTTGGTATGTTGTGTTTTCATTTTCATTTGTCTCCAGGTATTTTCTAATTTCTCCTTTGATTTCTTCATTGACCCAGTGGTTGTTCAGTAGCATATTGTTTAGTCTCCACATATTTGTCACTTCCCAGCTTTTTTCTTGTAGTTGATTTCTAGTTTCATAGCATTGTGGTCAGAAAAGATGCTTGATGTGATTTCAGTCTTCTTAAATTTATTGAGGCTTGTCTTGTTTCCCAACATATGGTCTATCTTTGAGAATGTTCCATGTGCACTTGAGAAGAATGTGTTGTCTGCTGTTTTTGGATGGAATATTCTACAGATATCTATTAAGTTCATCTGGTCTAGTGTTTCATTTAAGGCCATTGTTTCCTTGTTGACATCCTGTCTGGATGATCTATCTATTGATGTAAGTGGGGTGTTGAGATCCCCTACTATTATTGTGTTGCTGTTAATTTCTTCCTTTACGTCTGTCAGTAGTTGCTTTATATATTTTAGTGCTCACGTGTTAGGTGCATATATATTCATAAGTGTTATGTCGTCTTGGTAGAATGTCCCTTGCATTGTTATATACTGCCCCTCTTTGTCTCTCAGTATCTTTTTTATCTTGAAGTCTGCTTTGTCTGATATAAATATGGCTACACCTGCTTTCTTTTGCTTGCCATTTGCTTGAAGTATCATCTTCCATCCCTTTACTCTAAGCCTATGTTTGTCTTTAGCACTGAGATGTGTTTCCTGGAGGCAGCACATTGTTGGGTCTTGTTTTTTAATCCATCCAGCCACTCTGTGTCTTTAGATTGGTGAATTCAATCTATTTACATTTAGAGTGATTATTGATAGATGAGGGCTTAATAGTGCCATTTTATCTCGTGTTTTGCGGTTATACTGTATTTCCCTTGTTTCTTTTCCCTTGTATTTCTGACTGCCGTTTCATTTTGATGGTTTTCTGTGATGGTTTTCTCAATTCTCTCTTTATTTATGATTTGTAATGCTCCTCTGATTTTTTTGTATTGTGTTTACCATGAGGCTTGTATAAAAGATCTCATAGATGAGACAGTCTGTTTTCTGATAGCCTCGTGTCTCCATTAGCCTGTGCCGTTTCCACCCCATTCCTCTTTCCCTTCTATGTTTTTGTTGTCACAAATTATTATTTTTTGAGTTGTGAGTTTGAAGTGTTTATAGTTGTTTTCAATGTTTTCTTTCCCTTTAACCTTTATGTTATAATTAAGTGTTTGCTAACCTATTCTGATTGAGAACTGCCATTTTCTGATTTTGTCTATTTATTTCCTTGCTCAAAGCTTTGTAAACCTTTCAGGTAGGAGGGCTCCCTTCATCATTTCTTGTAAGGCAGTTCTAGTGGCAGTGAACTCCCTCAGCTTTTGTTTATCTGGGAAAGCTTTTATTTCTCCATAATATCTGAAGGATAATTTCACTGGATAGAGTATTCTTGGCTGATAGTTTTTGTCTTTCAGCATCTTGAATGTATCGTTCCATTCTTTCCTAGCCTGTAAAGCTTTTGCTAAGAAATCCACTGAAAGCCTGATGGGGATTCCTTTGTAGGTTATTTTCTTCTCTCTTGCTGCCCTTAATATTTTTTCTTTGTCATTGACTTTTGACTGTTTTACTATTATATGCCTTGGAGAAGGTCTTTTGCATTGTTGTAATTAAGAGTTACATTGGCTTCACGTGCTTGTAAGTGCAGTTTCTTCCTCAGATTTGGGAAGTTCTCAGCTATTATTTCTTTGAACAAGGTATCTGATCTTTTCTCCCTCTCTTCTCCCTCTAGGATACCTATATTATATTACTTTTCCTAATTGAGTTGGATATTTCTCAAATAATTTCTTCATTTTTTAAAAAATCTTAGTTCGCTCTCCTCCTCCACCTTAAGCATTTCCAGGTTTCTATCTTTGGTGTCACTAATTCTCTCCTCCATAAGATCTACTCTATTTTTTATGCTTTCTACATTGTTTTTTAGCTCATTAATTGTGTTCTTCATATCCAGAATTTCTATTTTTTTTTTTTAGAGCTTCAATTTCTTTGGGGAAGTATTCCTTTTGTTCATTAATTTTATTCCTGAGCTCATTGAACTGTCTTTCTGAGTTTTCTTATAACTCATTTAGTTTGTTTATGACTGCTATTTTGAATTCTCTGTCATTTAGATTGTAAACTTTTGTGACTTCAGATTTTCTTTTGGAGAGTTGTCATTTTTCTTCTGATCTGCCTTGTTACTGTAGTTCTTAACAGTGCTTGATGAACTGATCCTCTGCTGGCACATTTGGGATAGTATTCACATTCTCTTATTTGGGTATGGCTTTGGTTACTTTGCTTTTGGTCACATAGGTCTCATGTTCCTCCACTGGTTCTCTGCAGGCTCAGAGGCTGCCACACTATGCACCACCTGCATTGCTGTTCCCAGGTTGTCTTGGGCTGCTGGTTGCACTGCTGCCAGAGGTGCTGGGTTCATGGGTGTCACTGTTGCTGGTGGGGCTTGAGGACCTGGGGACTTGTATACAACCCCTGATTCTGTTGCAGCTGGTGTTGGGATTGCTGCCCCTGGGGCTGGTTCACCAGTTCTGCTGTGGTTCCTATTGCTTCTGGTCACAGATTCCACCTGCCACTGTTTGCAGGGTCAGGCATAATTTTCTCTGTTCCCACCCTGTCTGCTCTTATTTGTGTTTGTCAGCTGCTCTGTGTTCACATGGGCCAGGCCACTGCCTCTCAGTGGGTCGCACTCGTGTGAGCAGGGCTGCCACCTGGTGGGCTTCCTTTGCATGGACCTGGCTGCCATGCTTGGTGTGTGTGTCACGCTTGCACAGGCAGGGCTGCTGCTCAGTCAGGGTGCCTTAGCATGGGCCAAGTCACTGCCACACAGTGGAGAGCATTTGCACAGGCAGGGCTGCCGCAGCATAGTGGGCACTCCTGCAAGCCGGGCTCTTGCCACTCCACAAGCATATGGGCGCAGGCCAGGCTGCCCTGCCTCCACTCACAGTCATGCTGGCTGCTTTGTGAGGATCCACAGCCTGGATCCCTGCCGTTAGGGAGATGGAGGGGGCCACTCCCCTAGTTCCACTACTTCCCAGGGATCCAGTTCACCCACCTTCAAATGTATAGCTGGATGGATCTCTCAGGTGTCCTGTTGTGTTGTGTAAAGAATCCTCTGTTGGTTAATGGATGTACGTTTAGTTGTAACTTAGAGGGGAGAGACAAAGGGAACAACTCACTCTACCATGATGCCGACGTCACCCCTCCAATTCAACAAACCCTTCTTGAGCATCTATGTTATTCCAGGGATTGAGCTTTCAGAAGTGCTAGTCAGAGTCCATCACCAAAACTTTATGACAAAAGACCAAAGGCTCAGACCTCACATGCATGGAGGCCAGCGGAGTCCTGTGAAATGTAGACTGTGATATCTTCCCAAAGATACACTGGCAAAATTGAAAGAAGATGTTCTTCATAGTGCCTATAGTGGACTTTAAAATAAGTTTTTATAAATCTTGTGACTATCTTGTAAAAAACCTATTTATATTACAGTGTATTTTTGTGTTAAAAGAATTAAATTATCATAGATAGATAGATAGATAAGCATATATATACACATTTTTAATACACTGCAGTTTTTAATCCTATTTTAGCATTTCTCCATTTGTAAATGTACTGAGTGCCTCAAAATGTGGGAGTGGCCCAGGCCTCTCTGAGAGCATAAAATAATAAGGATAGCATGAAACCTTGGAAATTACATCATCGTTTTCCAGCACTTAAATAATCTCAAAGTAACAATAACTACCCTTTTGTTTTAAATCTCCACTAAAGGTTTCTTATTGACTCTCTTTAATGGCATGATGGCATTTCTCTGTGGTTTGACAGTGTATTCTGCTGCACTTTAATCTAAATCCCTCCTGCATCAATTTCACTTCATTCTTTCTTGACCTATTGGTGTACATAGAAAAAAAGAGTCACTTACCATTTTTTATACTGGCTATTACTTACCTTTTGCAGTACATGTGGACAGAGTACTTTGCTTATCGAAGATGCTGAATAAATGTTGCTCAAATTTAACCAATCAAGTCAAGCAGATTCATATACCAAAAAAATTATATATATTGGTTATTAAGCAAACTACTTCTTCCAAAACACTTCATATATATTATTTTACAACATTCCTTAAAGTTGTTTTTATTATCCCTTATTATACAGCTAAGGAAACTGAGTCTCAGAGAGGCTAAGGAACTTGCCCCAGGTCACACTGCTAATGAATTACAGAGCTGGAACTATGCCCAAGCCCATTTGACCTCAAAGGCATATTTTTGGCTGCAGGCTACTAGGTAGTGTCTCATCTTTAGTCCTGGGGCTAGATTTGGCTGCTGTTAATTGCCAGTAGACTCCACATGTACTTTCTAATGAAAACAATTCTTAACTATGAACCACTAGGGAATTTGAAAAAATGAAAATTAAACTTGGAGAGGTCAGAGCTTTGAAATTTTTTCCTATCATATTTCTTGAAAACAATTGCTCAGGAAGATAAGGTGGTACTTACTTCCAGTAAAACTGTGACAGTCCCAGAAATGCTGACTCACTTGTAATGGAACATCATTCCTGGAACCATCTCCCATATAAAGTGGCCTGTCAGAGCACTAGCAGACATGAAAAGGCCTCTTTGATCATGGCACCTGTTTCCTTTCACTTCAGTGAGAGTGTTCACAGGACACCTTCTGTCTGCTTGATGCTCACATGGTAGGTCTGTCTTACAGAAGCCAACATTTCTCAGGTTGCATCCTAAAATATGTAGCTACCAGGGCATTTGTTCTCTTTAAAATGAACAAAGTTTGACACCAATAACTTATTTTATCTTCTTTACTATTTTAGCATTTCATTCTTTGGATTATTTTACCCTACTTCATTTCTGTACAGGTCACTCTTATAGAGTTCTGCCCCTATATCATAGACAGCAAGAAGCAGAGCTCTAGCCAACTCTACCTCTCCAAAATCCCTGCCCAATAATTTCTAGTATCTCTCTATGGCCAAGCTTTTTAAAGATTCATTTCCACTCTATCACTTCTCATTCTCTCCTCAATACTCAGCCCTCAACCCACTCTTCCTCCCACTACAGGAAAATGGTCTCATTCACGCACTTCCAAAGAGTTGTGTTGAATGGATGCATTTAGTCCTTATTTATTTGATCTCTGCAATGTTTGATACCATGCTCGTTTCCTTCATTACACTTTTATATTCCTTAACTTCCTTGGTATCATTCTCTTATTTTCTTCCTATTTGGCCAATCCTCCTTCCCATTTTCATTCCTACAATATCTTTCATATCATTCATCCTTCTTCTTCCTTCTGCATGTTAAATGTTAATCATTTATGGGATCCTGCTTGTGTGCTTTTACCTACACTCTCCTTAGGTGACCTTATGCTCAAGACTTCAAATGCGCCCATTATCCTGTGTCTGCCAAATACTATAATCATAATGAGAGCAAAGATCACACCAGTCTTGACCTGGAGTACAGAAAATGATTAATAGCTGTTTGTTGAATGTATTAAATATCTATCTCCAGCCCAAGTCTCCCTACTGAGCACCAGACAATAAATATGTATATATGTACAGGTGTGTATACATATTATATATCTACTATTGGACTACTCCACCTGAATGTCCTACAGACTCTGACATTTATTTTATTCAAAAGTAGCTTGTTCTTGACTAGCACTCAACTTCTTCTTTACCTTTGATTCTCTATTTCAGTAAATGGCACCATGCCAATCAGATACCCAGGAGGTTGTCTTTATGAATCCCTCATCACTCACATGCCCTCTCCCCATATCCAATTATTCATCAAATCCATTTATTTTTCTCTTATAAATCTTTCAAGTCCATCCTCTGTACTCTATCTGCTCACACGGCCACAACCTTAGTTCAGGCCTTCGTCATTATTTAACTATGATGCCCTCCTAACTGGTCTCACTCTCTTCACTCTCTCGTCAGCCCTTGAACACCTCAGTGCATCCTCTACACTGCTATCAGAATGTTTTTTCTGAAAACAAACACAATCACGTACAATTATATATCCAGTATTATAAGTCCACGAATTGCCCTATAAGCACTGCAACAGGCACCTTTTGTGAAAGGCTCACGCAAGGCAAATGCAACCATACTTTTGTAACAGGATTCAGCCAACCTTCTCTAACGGGAATCAGAGCCCTGGGTCAACAACACCCTGGATTCTTATACTTTATTCATGCAAGGGCGGTGGTACCTGGACCATATTCCTGGCCAATACACTTATCTTGAATAGTACTTACCTTACTAATTTAAAATTATTGCTAGCATCCCTCAGGCTAGTTAATAAACCCTCAACTGGTAATTGAAATGGCTGAGAGTTAAACATTTACAGTAGCTACCTGATTAGAGTCTTTCAAATGCTAACTAACCTTCCCTGGAGTGTGTATTTCTGATTAAGGCACTTCAAATATTAGCAAGCTGCCCCTGGAGGTAGGTTAAACTAACTAAATGCACACATATGTATTAGACTTTCTATGCTAAATGATTTTAAACTAAATTACAGACAATATAATGCCCCAGTTTGCAGGGCCCTACATGCATGCCCAATTTGCCTACTGGGTAATTAAGCAGTGTCAGTACATACCCAACCCTTGGCATCCTTCCCTCAATGCTCAATACAAGAATGGATATGCAGCAAATGTTTTGTTAATGAATAAATGAGTGACTTTACTAATCTTCCATTTCTCTGACAGTAGTTAATATTAAGCTGAACCATATGAAAATGCCGTCTTTACAGTTGAAAAACACACAGATATTGGCAATATTATATGGTTCAGTCTCCTATGATGCTTCTAAGCCACCTTCAAATAAACAAAGAGAAACTAGTTTAAAGTACTTGTAAGAATCAATTTCTATGCAAATGCTTAAAGACGAGGTCCCAGGAGGAGAAGCAGATCCCTACCTCTCACTGTTGCTAGTGCCTGCAACTTCCTTAGTATTCTCAATCATTCAATAGCGGGCTATGGTTGCCATGAAGTTCTTACAGATCAATTAAATCCTGGGCGCTTCTGAGATGACATTCAGATTATTGGGAGGTGGAAAAGAAATCAATTCTTACTTTTCAGCCTGCAGGTGCCCATAGATTTCCTGATGTGGATACTGAACTCACTCTCATTTCAAACACAAAGGCAAAGATGGCCTCTCCTTTCAGGGCCACGAACTGATTGCTGAGGTGACGCATGGAAGAATAGGAACCCCAGGGGTCTTGCCTTGCCATTAGGGCACTGACACAAAAAGACCTCCTTTTACCAGGAGTTAGAAAGAGGAGAGGACGGAATTCCTATTTCACCAATCCTTGAAGTAAAATCACCTTGAGAATTTGGGCTTCAAACAGGGATAAGAGGACCAGACTTCATTATCCAGCCAACATGTGAAGGGCAGAAATGCTTTTTGAGGAAGAACATCACTTTAGAGGGGGGAGGGGAAGGAAAGATGAGTCGCGAGAGGCAAAGTGAATGCCACCATTTAATTAGCAATCACCCCTGACCTGCCAGACACGGTGAGTGCAATTCCTGAATGGTTAAGTCAAAGCAAAAGAGCAGGTAATAAGACAGCAAGCACTAGAGCATCGAGAAGCATCCCATTTCTAGGGTCTGCACTGAGAGCCAACTGGATATAGGTGTTATGCTTTTAATATATTCTGCTTTCTAATTAGCAATCAGGGCTGATTTGTCAGTCATTCCACCTATAATGCATAAAGCAGATAGAAAAAATATATAAGTTCAGAAAATCAATTAGGCTTATATTTACATTCCCTCAAGGCTGAGGCGTTGCAAAAACTGCCGAAATATTGGCTTCCTCTTTACGAAGGAGCAGAAAGGAATGGTGAGATTGCAATTCAATATAATGAATAAATC
The DNA here is from genome assembly GCF_057802395.1 of Ceratotherium simum simum. NCBI lineage: Eukaryota > Metazoa > Chordata > Mammalia > Perissodactyla > Rhinocerotidae > Ceratotherium > Ceratotherium simum. Next base: position 48,634,120 of record NC_141914.1, read on the forward strand.
TCTAGCTGTTTGGGGAAAGGGACAATAGCTGAATATTTATGAGGCTGATGATGGGAAATGAATTTCATAGGGTCAGCAATTGTGAAAATATTCTACCATTTTTAAAGAGCATAGGAACAAGTACGTGGTCAAGAAATATAGAATCTTCTTTTACATGTAGGGAGTTAACAGGAAATGTTTTAAATTCATCCTTTTTATTGGATAGTGGTTGGTAGAAAGAGAATTTCTCATCTCTCTCAAATAACCACATGAGAGTAACACCATGCTCACACAGAGATGGTATATAACTTCCTTCTAGCCTTCTCAAGAGGGTACTCTCAACTCATCCAGTTTCTCTGCTTTCTCAGCTCATATTCAGTCCCCAACCAAAGCATGGCCTTCCTTTACCACCAGTCCACCAAAACTAGCCCTGCCAAGGCCACCAGGGCCTCTTCATTTCCAATTCAGCAAATACATCTGAGTGCTCATCTGAACAGACTTCCCTGTGGTTGTTGCCACTGAAGACGTCTCTCTTCTTCAATCACTCTCATCCTTGGTTTCTGTGATACATAACTTGATTCTCCTTCCGCCTCTCTGGTCATCCCATTTCTGTTTCTTTTGTGGCTTCTCTTTATCTACATGTGTCTTAAATATTGGTTTTCCCTTCTTCAGTGTGCACGTATTCTTTGAGCATTATTTGCTTCTAACCCATGGTTTTAACTGCTACTGACAGACTGAAGATACCTACATCTCTACCTCTCGTTCTGATCTGGGACCTGAGCCACAGGCTCAACATCTAACTTCCAGATGGACCTAAATATTCCACCTAAATATTCACCAACACTTAATACTCAATATATATAACAAGTTCCGACGTGGAACTTGTTAACCTTCCAGCTTCCAATCTTGCTCTTCCTCTTGTCCTGTCTGTTGCAATTTGCTGTTTGTGGCAGGCAGCCTCTGCAACACTCTCCAATGACTCCCATTTCCTGTTCATGCCCTTATGTTGTCCTCTCCCCTTGAGTGTGGGCTGGACCCGGTGACTTGCTTCTACCAAATAAAATACAGCAGTAAGTACTTCCAAGATCAGGTTACAAAAAAAGAAGGTGAGTTCCTCTTTGCTTGCTCTCTCTCTTCCTTTCTCCCTCACTCACTCTGAGGGAAGCTGGCTGCCCTAAAGAGAGGCTCACGTGACAAAGAACTGATGTCACTGGACAATAGCCAGGGAGCACCTGAGTCCTGCCAATAGCCGTGTGAGTGAGCATGTTAGGAGATTCTCCCCTACTTGAGCCTTGAGATGGCTCAGCTCCAAACATCTTGATTGCAGTTTTCAGAGCTTGATCCAGCTCATGTACCATATTAATTCACTGTTTAATAGATTTAACAGTACATTATTTAGGGAAAAAATACACGTGGTGAAACCATGAAGAAAAGATGGAAATGATTAACACAATATTGAGAGCAGTAGTTACCATTGGTAGGAGAGTATGGGGGATAAAATCAAAGAAGGGATCATAGGAACTCCTGAGGTGTTGGTACTATTTAAGCTTGACGGTGACAAGTGAATGTTTGCTTTATCATCCTTTAAATTTTATCTGTACTTTATATGTGTGTGTATATATAGGTACAATGTACTCTTTGTGTATATGACACATTTCACAATAAAAAGTATTAAAAAAAGTGAATGTATCCCATATGACCTAGCAATCCTGCTTCTGGGTATATATCCAAAAGAGCTGAAAGCAGGGTCTCAAAGAGATATTTCCAGCCCTATTCATAGCAGCACTATTCACAATAGCTGAGACATAGAAGCAACCCAAGTGTCTGTCGACAGGTGAGTGGATAAGCAAAATGTAGTCTACATATATATGATGAAATATTATCCAGCCTTAAAAAAAGAAGGAAATCCTGCCACGTGGCACAACATAGATGAACCTTGAGGACATTATGCTGAGTGAAACAAGCCAGTCACACAAGGACAAATACTGTATGATTACATTTATATGAGGTACCCAGAGAGGTCAAAATCATGAAAATAGAAAGTAGAGGGCTGGCCCCGTGGCTTAGCGGTTAAGTGTGGGCACTCCGCTACTGGCGGCCCGGGGTTCGGAACCCCGGGCGCGCACAGACGCACTGCTTCTCCAGCCATGCTGAGGCCGCGTCCCACATACAGCAACTAGAAGGATGTGCAGCTACGACGTACCACTATCTACTGGGGCTTTGGGGGGGAAAAAAAATTAAAAAAAAAACAAAGAAAGTAGAATGGTGGTTGCCAGGGGCTGGGGGAGGGAGCAAATAAGGAGTTGTTTAGAGTTTCAGTTCTGTAAGACAAAAAAGTTTTGGAGCTCTCTTTCACAACAATGTAAATATTATTAACACTACCGAATTGTGCACTTAAAAATGGGCAAGATGGTAAATTTCATGATATGTATTTTTTTTTCATGAGGAAGATTGGCACTGAGCTAACATCTGTTGCCAATCCTCCCCTTTTTTCGCTTGAGGAAGATTGTCGTTGAGCTAACATCTGTGCCAATCTTCCTCTATTTTATATGTGGGACGCTGCAGTAGCATTGCTTGATGAGGGGTGCATATGTCAGCGCCTGGGATCTGAACCCGTGAACCGCAGGTAGCTGAAGCAGAGTGCGCGAAGTTAACCACTGCACCAGCTGGCGGGCCCCTATGGTATTTTTTTTTACCACAATAAAAAAATTTTTTTAATCAAAAATGGTTAATGTATATTTTTTCACTTCAAAATGGCAAACTAAATAAAGATCTGTATATACTCTCCTTTCTGAGACTAGATTAAAACCGTAACAAAGAAATTATTTTAACTTTTTATTTTGAAATAATTTTAGACTTACAAAAAAGCAAAAAAAATTAGTTCAGAGTTCATGTATACCCTTCACATAGCTTCCTGTAATGTTGGTAACTTACATACCCATAGTTTAATTATCAAAACCAGGACATTAACGTTGTAACAACATTATTAGTGAAACTAGAAACCGTAATTGAATTTCACCAGTTTTCTCCCTAATGTCCTTTCTCTGCTCCGGGATCCAACCAAGGATCCCATATTGCCTCCTTAGTCTTCTCCACATCATCTGTGGCAATTCCTCATTTTTTCCTTGTCTTTCATGTTCTTGACAGAGTACTGCTCAGTTATTTTGTAGAATGGTGCTCAATTTGTTTTTCTCTTATGTTTTCTGCTGATTAGATTGACCTTAAGCCTTTGGGGCAAGGATAATACATGATATAATGTTTTGTCCTTCTCAGTGCATATCAGAGGGTCATGCCTTGTTACTGTTGACGTTAACCTGGATCATTGGCTAAGGTGGGGACTGGGAAGTGTTCCCTCTTTAAAGTTATTGTTAGTCCCTTCCTAATTCATGGAGATGGTTTGAGATTCTGCTAATATCCTGTTTCTCATCAAACCTTTGCCCAACGATTTTAGCATCTATCTTACTTAGTGGATCTCACTACGGGGTTTGCTTAGTAATGATTCTGTACTACCTTCATTTCTTCCACATTTTTTAATTGGAATTTTTCTGTAGGGAAGAGTAGTCCCTTCTCTTCATTTATTTGATTGTTTATATCAGTATTAACTCAAGGACACATCTTATTCTATTGGTTATAATCCAATATTATCATTATATATTTTATTGTTTAAATCCTTCCATTTTTGGTCATTCGGAGCTGCTTCTGTTTAGTTCCTGTTTCCTTATGACATGCCACCATCCTTTTTTTGAGCACGTGCTTATTTTCTGATGCCACAAGATCTTCCAGTCTCATCTTTTATTTTCTCTCCCCCAACCCTGGAATCAATCACTTCTCCAAGGAGCTCTGGTTTCTTTCATTGGAGAATAATATTTATAAATCAGGATTTTGCCAAGAGGTGTGCTCATGGCTACTGGAGTATCATTACTCCTAGGCCTTCTCAGTGGACCAAGCTGAGAAATATATATATGAATACGAACCCACACATACACACATCTGTATTTATTTCTACATCTGTCTGTCTGTGCATATATATTAAAAACCTTGAATTCATATTGACACCTATAATTCCAACCCAACACCATGAGGTTCATTCTAGCCTTCTCACTTTATCTATCTGTAACTTCTTTCTCCAACAGTGAGAGACCTGGCTCTCATTATCTATAATATATTCACTTGTTTGTTCAATACTAGTATACACATAAAGTAGTTACACAACTGCTCATGTATACCCCTATGAGATACAGATTTGCTAACTAGATCACAGTATTTGTATACAGTTCTTTTTATTTTTAGCCTCACAGTATCCTGTCAAAATATGATTTTCCAAAGCTATTTAGGAGTTCTTTTTTATCCATTCACTTCAGTGCAGTTATGCCATTCATTTGTAATATAGTTAGGTTCATTTGTTACTGATTATATTCCATTTTTTATTCACCCCACTTCTTGGTTGATTTTAATTATTTTGGGGGGAAAAGGTATGTATGTGAAGCATTACTATTGTTCTAAAAGTCAAACCTAAGTAAAAAAATATACTCGGAAGAGTGTATTCCCTCTTATGTCCTGGAAATCTCTCCATATCAGTTCATAAAGCCCTTCCTCATTCTTTTTTACAGTAGTATAGTACTCCACTGTGTAGATGGGCTACAATTTATTCAACCCCATTCCTATGTGTTGGAATTTAGGTTGTTTCTAATATTTGGCAATTACAAACAATGCTATAATAAATAACGTTGGCATATATATTTTTGTATTTATTGGAAATACAACTTCAGGGTAGATTCATACAGGTGGGATTTCTGGGTCAAAAAACGAGTGCATATGTAGTTTTGTTAGGTATTACCAACTTTCCCCCTAGAAGGGTTGCACTGGTACAACTCTCACCAGCAGTTTATGAGGGAGTGGCTGTGTCCTAACAGCCCCACTAGCAAAACCTGTTGACACGCTTTTTCATTTTTGCCTGTCTGATAGTGAGAAATTATACTTCAGTATTGTTTTAATGTGCATTTCTCTAATTATAAGTGAATCTGAACATTTTTTCATATGTTTGAGGGCTATTTATATATTTTTGTGTCTGTTCGTGGTTTTGTTTTCCCCTTCATTTTTCAAATAGGTGTTGGTCCTTTGTCTCTCAATTTCTACAAGCTCCATATATATGTTCTTGTTTGTGGTATATGTTACAGAAATGTTCTCCTAGTTTGTCAATTGTCCTTTGATTTTGTTCATGGTGTGTTTCTTTGTTGTGAAAAATTTTTTTTATGTAGTCAGATTTCTCAATCTTTACTTTTATTGACTCTGGATTTTGAGTCACGGCTAGAGAGCCTTTCCCTACACCTTTAATAAGATTAAAGAAGAATTTACCCATGTTTTCTTCACATATTTGTATGCCTTCATTTTTTTATATTTAGATCCCTAGCCCTTTGGAGTTTATTCTTGTGTATAGAGCAAGACGTGGATCTAATTTTATCTTCTTCCAAATGGCTACCCAGTTGTCCAGCAGAATTTATTAAAAAGTCCAGCTTTACCCCAATGATCAGAGATGCCACCTAATAAACTAATTTCTAAAGTTACAACAATGAAGAGACCATGAGAACCGTCAACAGACAAGAAATTTCAAAAAATTATTTATTATAAAAAGCAGACAGAAGAGCATCGACAGATAAAGCTGAGCTAAGGAAGCCATGCCTAGAATACATACAGAGGAAAAGCATTTTACAATGATGAGGAAAAAAAGCCAATTCATCAAGAATACATAACAATGTTAAATGTGAATAACTGTAATGTATCTCTTGACTGATTTTCTAATCTAACAAAATGCTATGGCTCTCATTTAACGCAAAAGTTGGGTTGGAAAATCATTTCTTTATTTGTTCTTCTGAAATTGCTTTCCGTTTTAACCCCCAAAGTCAAAAGCATAATGAGGAGCTTCCAGCCACATCTACAGTAACATCTTGACATCCCTGACATACTTTAGGCCCTTGCAGAACAGCTGGGTATAGTATTCATTCACTTCTTCCAGCTGTGAGTTTTTATCTTTTGCTTTTGGCTTTTTAAAACTTTACTGATTCATTTCCATTCTCCTAGAAAAGCTTCAGATAATGAAAACATCCATTTATTTTAAAGGAAGTGGTTCTGGGATGGGAATTTTCATTCTGAAAGATCATGAAAAGCCAAGCAGAACAGCTCCTGGCTACATTACATAGGCAATCCAGCTCCATATTAGTCCTGAGCACTGCTCTGCTTCACACCCTGCAAAAGCATTGAGAGATGAATCATTTAATTTCAAAAACACTTTGTGTTAATTACAAACTGAATTTTGAATTTTGCAATAAGCAGGATCAGTTTGACATTTAGGAAGCTCTCCAGAATCCAGCTTTAAGGTGTGCATGAGGTGAGTAGACTAAGTAGCTAGGATTCTTACCAAAAGATTTATACATATTGTGAGCTGTTGGAATCAGTGAGTCAGCCAAAAATCTTCACTTCGTGTTTATGAAATGTCTTTCCCCCAGGGAGTTCTCCTCACATTCATTATCTCATTAATCATCCACCTATTCCCTTGGGGAAAAGAAAGTGAGGAAACATGGGTTACATTAGCTCTCTTATTCCTAGGAGGAAATATTGAGGCTCAGAGAGAAGAAATAATTTAATAATTCAGATCTGTGAAATACTACTAATAAAAAAAACACGGTCCTAAGAAATTGGGGGAGTAATCATGTAGATTTTTATTTTTTTAATCTCTAAAATTGATACCGGGAATAAGAGGTGAACTCTCCCCAATGAGCATCATTAGTGTTAATTCATAATTTAACATGAAAAGAACTTTAGAACTCTGTAGCAATGTTGGTCAAAATTTTTGCATAATACACAAACTGATCATATTCTCTTCTGGCCAAGCTGCTGGAAGTCCTACCCCCTCGCCGAGGCTGGGAGGACTTATGAGATCTGCCTCAGTTAGCAATAAATCACTGAATTTCCTCAGCTATAAAATGAGGCCTCTAGCCTAGCCCGTGCCTTTTGCCCTAGGTACTTGGTGAGAATGAAAGATTCGAAAAGTTCCTTACTCCTTAGAAAAAAATAATTACATATGGTTAGTCAGGCAAATTATTACAGGTTGAAAGCCCCAGGACTTGAAGAGAAATGAATATGCCGCTATGACCAGAGTAGGAATTTTAATAAGAGTGAAAATATATCATGCAAGGACCTATTGCTATTTTGTGGCTCCATATTTATTTCTGGTGGACCATGGTTATGATCTCAACCAAAGAGGCTTTTATAGGTTAATATTTGGGGGATATTATCTTTGCATGCATAATTTTAATTATTCCTGACAGCAGCCAAAAGAAGAAAGTACTGTTATCCTCATTTTACAAATAAAATGGGGATACAGATAAAATTACAAAAGAAACTTACCCAGGATATCACAGCCAGTAGGGAGTAGAGTTGAGATTTGAATTCACATCTTTTGATTCTTAAATACATGTTCTTTCAGTACACGGAACATTTGCCAGCAATGACGTGTTTCATCTTAATTTGAATTATTCCAATATTTTAAATTACGTAATTCACAAAATGGACACGCATCTGTATTCACTGTTTTAAAAATAATGGGTTTCTGGACTGTCATGAGCAGAAGAGGGATAAATGGTGTCGCTCCCTGGGAAAGGCATCCGTGGGGAGTTTGCAGCTCATAGCGACTCTCTGAAGGATGCTCCATAATTGCTCCATGACCTGGTATGTCTGGGGAAGGAGGTATTATGGGTATTTTGACAAAAGAACAATGTTCCAAGCTAAAATTATTACGACCATACACTATGCCATTAGTTTTCAACTTTTATTTTGTCCAGCATTCCTGTGGGTTGTAATATGCTGATATCAGCAATAGTGGTGTGGTTCTCTGCTACACCAATTCACAGCCAAGTGGGTAGTTTATCTGAATCCCTGAGGGCAGGGTGGTGAGACCTGTGCAGAAATTTGGAAAAAGGCCGCTCTCTCAGATGATTTAGCTATGGGAGGCAGGGGAAGTAGGAAGAGCCATATTCCCATCACTAAATAAATCCAATCCTCATTAGAACAAACGAACCATTCCTTCGTGCAAATTATTGGAAATAGCCTTAAAAATTACAAACAAGATCCCCTTCCTCCAGCCTGATGTAGCACCATGCCAAGGCATGTGGCTTGATAAGTAAAGGCTGTACTTCAGTCCTGATTCTCCTCTCTGGGCCAAAGGGGGCATGATCTCCACAACCATAGGCAGTGACCCTGCACAGGGACCATGAAAACACAGGTCTCCACATTTCACTAGAAGGACAGAATGGCTCTAAGTACCTGTTAAAAGATTAAACCCTCAATCTCTTTGCCCCTCAATAATTATCAACAGCTCAGTTGATTTACTAAAAAAGAAAAGCATATATACAAAAGATGTTTAACCTAACTAGAAATTAAAGAAATGCAAATTAAAATCATTTTTCACTTCTCAAAGTTGAAGTTTTGTAAAGTGAAACCAATGCTGATGAAGATAAGATGTGATACCTCATACACTGCTGCTCGTGGGGTGCATGTTAGTACCAACTTGCTGGAAAGCACTGTGGCAATCAGATCCGAAAGGTAAAGATAAAGGCTACATACTGTATGATTCCAACCATGTGACGTTCTGGAAACGGCAAGACTATGGAGACTGTAAAAAGTGTCAGTGGTTGCCAGGGATTAGGGAGGAAGAAAGAAGGAATAGGTGGAACACAGAGAATTTTTAGGGCAGTGAAACTATTCTGTACAATATTATCATGATGGATACATGTCATTAGGCATTTGTCAAATCGCATAGAATGTACAACACAAGGAGTGAACCCTCATGTAACTATTGACTTTGAGGGATAATGATGTATCACTGTAGCTTCACTGCTTGTAATAAATGTACCACTCTGCTGCAGGATGTTGATAGTAGTGGAGGCTGTGCACGTGTAGGGGTGGGTAGTATATGGGAACTGCGATTTTTGCTCAATTTTGCTGTGAAGTCTAAATGAAGTCTATTTTCTAAAAAATTTTTAAAAGGCAAAGATGTCCAGACCCTTTGGTTCAATAATCCAACTTCTAAGAATGTATCTCAAAGAAATACTCAAGATGCAATCAAAAAATTATATTAAGGCTGTTTATGAGAGTAGTTGTGAAAATTTAGAGACAAGCTAAATATCTACCAATGAGGTAACAGGAAGATAATTAATGGTACAGCCATAATTAAATGCTATGCAGACATTAAAATCAAGCTTTTGATGAATACATAAAAATATGAGAAAATTCTCAAGTGTAAAAATCAGGATATAAAAGTAAATGTAATTCCCAGGGTATGCAGTCCTTTCTGTTGCCCAGATATGATAAAATCTATATCTAGGAGAAACTGTAAAAGATTTTTCTTTTAATATTGAGATGGGGAAGGCTTTCCAAAGTATGACAATGAAAACAGAATCCATAAAGAAAAAATGGATAGAATTTAATGTATATAAAATATTGGGCATCAATCAAAACAGAAATATAAATAAAATTAAATCAAAAAATGGGGGAAAAATGCTTGCAGCATATGTGACTCAAATAAACAAATTAATTAATGAACTAACCTCACAATCTGGATTAGATAAAGCTGGGTACAAATCAGGCTGCTGTTGATCATATTAAACCTCTCTTAACTCAGTTTCCATTTGTCTAACTCCGTGAACAATGATAGCTATCTCATAAGGTTGTCATGAGGATTAAACAAGATAAAACTTTTAGAGTTCTTAGCACAATTTATGACATTTAGCTCTAAATTAATAATAGCTATTACTATTAATAAGCTAAATAAAACTTTAACAAGTCAGCATTTTTCACCCAAAATATTAGTAAAAATTGAAATTAAAAATAATACCCAGTTCTGGGAAGGGAGGAGGAACTGGCACTCTCATAGACTGCTGGTGGAGAGTGTAAATCCGTAAAATATTTTTAGGTGGAAATTTGGCAATACATATCAAAATTCTTAGAATGCCCACATATTCTTTGATTGAGAAATTTCACTTCTAGGAATTTATCCTAAAGAGTATCACACACTTAATAATGACTGTACAAGGGATTTCATGACAAAATTCTATACAAATTGAAAGTTGGAAATAATTTTATGTTCAACAGTGAGGAATTGATTGAATAAATTATAGTACATTAATACTGTTAGGATTTTTTGGTTATAAAATCATGCTTCAGTGGAACCAAAAAAAATTCACAGAGGAAACACAAGCCCAATCATCCACTAAGACTTCCCAAAGACTGAAATGGAATTAAAAGAACCAAAGAGTCATGCAGGAGCCAGCAGCCTAAGAAATCAGAGTATTTGTCCTCCTCTCATCACCCCGAATTTGTTAACCCTGACTGTATCAGGACTCCGCTACGAGCTAACTGCTTCTACTATTCCTGCTAACCGACTACCTCACCCTCGACTCTATATTATTTAGCTTCTAATAATCGTAATTTCTCTTAGTCTTGACGTCTGCTGCTTTATTTTCCTCCTGCCAACCTTTTCCACGAGGATATTCAACCTTCTGTTTCCATTGTCACTGACTAAATCTTTGTATATGCTGTACAAATTCTCAGAAGAATACGATTGGTTGTGTTAATTGCCATCGTCTCTGAGTCAGCAAGCTTTGATGGCAGGCCCTATCATAGGTTCCAGCCCATACAATGTCCGTAAATCGATTGCTTGTGGAAAGGTCAAAGGTTGCAAACAAGTCACATGTGGACTAAATCCAGCCCATAGACATGATTTGTTTGGCCTGAGCTTTGTTGGCCCACACAGTGGGGAGATCAGGGAATTTCATTTAAAAAGAGGAATTTTTAGCTTTTCTTGAAAATCCAAAGATCTGGGCAATACTTAGTCTTTATTCCTGGATGACAACAGTTGGCAAAAGCTGAATGTTAGCCTTCCTCTAAAATAGGGCATGCTCTCTCCAGTTCTTCGCAGTCTCCAGTGTACTCCCTATCGTCTCCTGTACCTGCCTGCTAACTTGCTGGCCACTATTGGCGTTTGAGTTTGCAAACTCTGAAGTAAGTGCCCTCCTCTGCTCCAATCATTTGTGACCAGAGTGGTGGAGTCAGGTGATAAGAAACAGCTCCCTGTTTGTAAGAAATGATATGGTCCTGCTCCCTCAGCAGAGGGCCACGTATAGGAAACCTTCAGAAGGGAGATATGTGTGTGGCAGATATTCTGAGGTTTGCTTTATCCATTGCACAAACAAGGCAGATGCGTATGTTTTTATAAATATCAATATATATCACTTATTTACATAGAGATATGGTCACAATATATTGTGAAAAAGCAGGTTCAAATCAATAAGATAGTATCCCAATAAATAAATTTATATACAGGCATTGTTTGTTATGTGAATCTAATCCTTTCCTGGTTTGATATGTTGGATATAAAATTTGGAAGTAGTGGGAGAATGGGCTATATATATTCTGTTATTGTAAATGGGAAAAATTATAATCTCTTTCAAGCCCACCCAAAAGCCCCAACCAATTTTCCAAAATTTAACTAAATACTCTTAAACGCCAATATAATATTTTCAAGATTTCTACATAAATATATAAAACATCAACTACATAATTATTTAATACTTACTGGGCTTTTTTATTGAGATAACATTGGTTTATAACATTATATAAATTTCTAGCAGATATATTTTCATGTAATATGCAACAACACAGTAGAAACTAGTTTTCCTTATGTACTGCAACAAGCGTATACTATAATGTAAGTTTAAAACTATATATTATAAAGTTGTGTAATATGAATACAAATAACAGTTAGTTAACTAAGCAATCATGAAAATATTTTAAATGATTACTTACCAAATACGGAGTGGTTTAGGGAGAGGAAGATGGAGGCTGCAATTAGAGACACTGATGCTGCTCAGGCGTGGATGAAGTTGAGTGGGAATGAGCTGGCAGAGGACAAGTGAAAAAGCAAACACCTGTAGTTCACCTGTGCTCCCGAGGACCTTGTGGACAGTCATCTCTTTTTGGCACTTGAGTCTCTAGAAGTGGATGGCTATGAACCATTATCTGATATGGTAGATAACCATGGACCAAAAAACAAAACAAAACTTACAAGAACAATCACTTTATCTGCCTAATTCCAAGTCATCTAAAGAACCAGCAACAGGTGTTTATGGCTCCTCTTCTTTTCCTTTCACCTAAAATGAACATCAAGTTGAACGAGTTTCATGGTCAGAAGTTCTTTCTACCATCCGCTTCACTAAACCTAGCCTTCTTCACAAGATTTAGGATTTTTGCTTTGCGTTAATCACTTCCTCAAAACCTTGGAAGTCAGCAACAATTGCAAGACCGGTTTCTCCCACACTCCATTCATTGTTTGTTATAATACACGCCAAACGCAGTTGATAAATTTGAAGACCTTCTGAATGTCAAAATTGTTCCATAAATCCTTAATCGAAGCAGCGTTGTCTGCACCATCAGACCATATATCAGCATATCAGCGCCACATACTGCAACACCATCTGTAACCAATCTGCCTTGAAGGCTGCAGCGACTCTCAGGTCCAGAGGCTACAATGATGACATAATGCTGGGAGGCGAAAAGACCACTGCAATATTATCTCTTTAACTAGAAGAACATCTGGGAGCGTTGTCTATTATCAAAAAAAGCCTTGTTTGCAAGTTTTCCATCCTTGTATACTCTTTGATGAATAGAGACAGTCAGCTCCTCATGTAATCACTGAGCACTGCCTTGGTCACCCAATCTTTACGAGTTGAATATCACATAACAGGCAATTCACTCTTCAATAGTCCCTAAAAGGCACTGGGGTTTTTGAAGTGGTACACCAGGAGAGGTTTTAGCTCAACATCAGATTCACTTTAAAGCAGTGTTAGCCTATTTTGGATGGTTTATGTTCTGGCACTTTTGTCTCCTTTTCTGAAATGAACATACAAGATAGCATTTGTTTCCAAAATAGCCCAATTTCATCAACATTAAAAATTTGCTTTGCAGTTCAATCACCTTAGTCAATAGCTGTCTGCAATTCGTGGGCTCATCTACTTTCTTTGCGGGCTTTTCAGCAATCTTAGGAGACATTTTCATATAAAGTGTGGAGTATCTGATGAGATAATACACGACATGTTTAAACTGTGTGAGCACAAGATCCAGTGTTATCAGAAGAAGAGCTGAGAATCTACTGCAGCACGCTCTATATTTTCTCCCCTGAATCTGTGCACAAATTAAACAGTTTTGCTGCTGTGACAATGTGGATTTGTTATAATAAGTTTTTCTTTCATATAGCTAATTGTGGGGAAACACTTTATAAGTCATTTAAACACAGATTTGAATAGTGAGATTCAGATGGCAAGAATTATCCATTATAGTATAAGAATATAAAAGGATATAAACCAAGGTTAATGGTAACTACTCCTGAAAGATAGGACAGAGTAATTTTGATAATTTTTCTTTCTGATCATCAACACTTCTAATTTATTGAAAATGAACATGAATCAACTTTATAATTTAAATGGGGAAAATAGATAAATCAATAGAAGAAAATGCCATCTACCTGGGCTAGAAAAGTACTTCACACCTGAACTTCATTGTTTTGGTCCTCAAAGCAGAAAGGTGCTTTAATAATATTTTCCACCCACTTATACTGCAGAACTTTATCAAAAATGTAACAAGATATTAAAATGGGACTCTTTTTTGAATCGGTTTCAGCAGAGGCCACTAAGACACTGAGAGCCAAACAAAAGATGACAAAGGAGGCGGTCAAAGGAGGTGTCAGAAAACTGGTTTTTCAACTTTTGGCTCAACGCCATGTCAAAGGTATAAAAAGGTTTTGCAGAAGAGGAGGAGAAAGAAAACTTGCAGTGCTGTGACATTGTCCCTTCCTCTTCCCTTTGGAGGGAAAAGGATGCTTCCCTTCACCTCAAGCTAAGAGATAGGGGCTTTCAGGGGAACATTTAGAGAGCTTGATATGTGTTCCCTGGAATGTGGAGGGCACAGCTGTCTGAAACAGCCTGAAGGATCCACCACCTGAGGCAGAAGAGCCCAGAAAGAGCCCAAGCTGCAGGGGCACTAGCTACACTTGCCCCCATAGCGCGGGCACAGCCCTACCACTCAAATAAGATGTTTCCTGACCCTGACTTCTCTTTTCTCCAAATCAGAGGAATCCGGGACAACTTAGTCATGGGAGTAGGAGAGGAGGGTGTAGAAGGAAGAGGTGAAGGAAAATTTCAAGACCTGCAAAGAAGCAAGATGCAAGACACGCCCCCTTTACCACCACAGACTTCCAGCCCAACCTGTGGGAGAGGAAAAGTCCAACTTCAAGTGAAGTTCAGAGTTTTGACTATTTTAGTGGACTGAACATAATAAAGATGAAAAGGAGATATTCTAGTAACTAAAAGTGAATGGAAACATTTTGTTTTCTAAGAATGGTAAGAAAACCCAAGGGACCTGTCCTAAATTTCACCAAAGGAGTGGGGAAAATCAACAGGCATTAAATGGATGGTGATTGTGGTGTGGGAGAGGGAGAATAAAGGTGCCTATAAATGTACCCCGTAGAGGTCTGTTTGTTCATATTACTACAGCACCTACATGCGTCATAAAGAAGTTATGTAGAACATCATACTCCACATTCAACACGTCTTCTTTACCGGATCCCAAAGCAAGTAATTTTTCCCAACCTTTGTTCCAGCAATGGCTCTCCTCCGCAGCAAATTGTTCTTATATCATAGGCACTGTGAATCAAAGAACTGGTCCTGCTGCCAGTGGAACTGGTTTTTGCTCCAAGGCCTGTTAGGATGTTCAGAATAAAATGTATGGTGCAACTCTAACAAATGCACCAGACACTCTGCAGGCTGAGTACCAACCTCAATCCTAGCTTCATCTTACCATCACTACTCTTTCTGCCATTGCTTTCTTTTATCTTTTTGTGTAGTGTGTTTTTATGTAAACCACCTCAAATCCTTTCTGTAATGCTGTAGGGCGATAAATATATTCATCACAAATGTCTACAGACCTAGCTTAAAATAATTTGCACTAAAATTAATCTTGAACATAATGTAACCTTGTTCTGATAATTATGATGGTGCTTTTGGGTATTGCCTTGCCTTAAGGACGTCAATATGAGCATCAATTATTATGGCGCTGTAAGTGTGATTAAGCTGATAAGGAGTCTCAATAATGGTGGATCTGATAATAAAGTTTTCTCTGTGTTACTAGCCTGGGGTAGGGGGACGTGGGGATAATGTTCTGAAATCATCTTTAATTTTTAGATATTTCTAAGTAAATATTCATCTATATATAAGGCATTTAAAGAAATAAATGTTTTTGTCTGACAATGCAACTTGTACACATTTAAGATTTTATGTACATACGTATAAACCTATAAACTTTGACTGTTACATTTAGAATGTAGACCAAGTAGCAAGTAGGATTTCTAGTTCAAATGCAGCTTAAGCACAAATGATTACCCAATAAAGACTCCAATAAGAAAGAGTGAAGAAATAATGTAATCACGGTGAGCAGAAGGGAAAACATCAGTAGAGGAGAGGTTTGAACACATTTCTAAAAGATGGAAAGAGGAGGAAAGCTTATTGAAGGATAAAACCAATTGGGGAAGCAGGAACCTAGAATTCACAGAAGGAAGAAAAATAGCAAAAAAGAGACTGTTAACCTTATGGCAGAACCCCAGAGAGACTCCAAACTCAAGGTCAGAGGGAGTAAGGAGGAGGACAGGAAGATAGAGGGTGAAGAGAGATTAATCACAATTCTGCTACTAAACCACACTCTGGGAGGTGGGGGTGTGGAAGGTGTGGCTGTGGGGACAGACGAGGCAGGAAAGCAATAAGAACCACATGGGAAAGAACCTTACAAGAGAGTCATGTCCCCAAAACCACGAGAACTAAAACGTGGTGTGATACTGAGCAATTGGAGGAGGGCTTGCTGATGAGCAATGGAAATCCATTTGAACTGGAGATGAGGATGATTTGGCTTTGATTGGTATCAAGGTTGAAACATTGAATTTATAATCCTAACTCATTACGTGTCTCTACACTGGACAGTATTCACTTAGTCATAATAATGTAAATGCTGTGTGTTGATATTCAACCTTTGAATTAACCTATAAACCAAACCTAGAAAACTGTAAAATGTTACGTCACAGAGTGTAAATGTTATCAATTTTGACAATCTAAAATTTTTTTTCAGGGCAGACAATTTAATGCTCTCCACCAGCGTCACCATCCTCCCCCATCCTCCATGAGGCCCCCTGCCCCAGGGCACCTCGCCTGGAGCCCCAGACAGTGTGCCTAAGAGCACGCCCACCATCACCACCACCTTTCCCAGCCCTGATGCCCAGGACTTGGAGGGGTGGCTTTTTGCTCTGGGGACCTGGGGGCAAACAGAAGAGAGGGCTTCCTCTGAGGGAGAAGAGCCACAGCGAAGGAAGACCAGTACTCTCACTCTAGAAGGTGAACAGAATGTGTGTGGGGAGTGAAAAGGGAAAAAGAGCTGTTAGATGCAGGGGGTCAGTAGACACAAGGTGAAAGTGGAAAAGTGAAGTGGAGGGAAGGCGAGGCTTCTAATGGCCTGCTCTGTGGAAAACCGTAGAGCATAATAATTAGTAGCACAGATAATGGAGCATCCCAGCTCTACCACTTACTATCTGGTAACCTCACACGAGTTACGTAACTACTCTGTGCCTCAGTTTCATGTCTGAAAAATGGGGATAATAATCTCTATTTCATAGGTCTGATGTGAAGATAAAGGAGTTAAAATCAAGTGTTTAGAACAGTTCCTAGCATACAGTAAGAACTCAATAAATGTTTAATATTATCTAACATCATTGGGAGTTATGAGACACTGTCTCAGTAGAATAAAAATAAAACAAAAATAACAACTGTTTAAATTGGAGGAGGAAGGGGAGGAGAGGAAGTGTAGCTTAGGTAGACTAAATTCCTTTCAGCTTCTCAGAAGTTCAGCAAATAAATAATGCCTAAAGGTGACAGTTGAAGAAATAGCAGTGTTTTGTATTATTTAAAGTTAGGGTAGTAACCATGAGAAACACTAAAACTAGAAATAGTTATAAGCATTTATTCTTTTTCTAATCAAGTAAAGAATTATACAATTATTCGCTAAAAAAGTCAAGTTACAATAAAGTTGGCACAAATTAATTCTGTGAAAGCTGAAACCACAAAAGCCAAATAAATCAAGCTGAATTTATTCGTTTGCAAATGAATTCAGCCTGGCAGATTTATTTGGAGGTGAAAAATAATCTCTCAGCCTACAATATTTTCCCGAGTCTTTGCCACACTTTCCAGGGTTATAGCAATGCCACACCTCTTGGCGGTGAGACGCAGATCCTGGGGAGGTACAATATTAGTGCCTTATGTCACGTTTTCAAACTCTACGAAAATTATCCTGGCCCATAGCCCAATTTCATCCAGGCTCGTGTGGCTGCTTTTCTAGCTCTAGCGTGTGGGTGCAGCGTATCTGGAGGGCTGAAACACTTTCTCTAACAGATTGTGCTACACAGGTTATCAGTTTTCACACTTCTCCCAGGCAGGTGATCTGCGAAGTGTTGTTTCCATCAGTAACAAGACTGCTCTTTGGACCGATTTAGCATGTCAGAGCTGCCACCTTTCTCGTCTCTTTACCTAACACTCCTTCATGCAATGCTTAAAATCTGCATTCTTTCTAAGGCACGTCTAACGGGAACATGTCAGATTAACAGCTTCTGAGAGGAATGAAACCCCAAAGGTATTTAGACATACATTGAATGTGGTGATTCTTCGTCTCTGTGATATATACAGTTGGTTCATTTTCCCCAATATACAGCTTTCCCATAGATACTGAAACAATTTCAACAGTTTTTAAGCACCTATTATCTGTCAAGTTCTGTGATAGGAATTGACAATCTAATTTAACAGATAAATGAGACCAAAAAAAAAAAAAGGAACAGAATATAATAAGTTCTATGGTGAAGGTAAACACAGGGCACTGCTGGAATGTGAGGAGGGAAACGAACCCAGCCTGAGAAGACTAGAGCGTCGAGTGAGGCTTCCCGAAGGAGAGAACAGTTGAGCGAAAAAGGAGAGGAAGGGCATTCTAGAAAGAGAATACAGCGTAGATAAGGAGCCAGAATCAGGGTGGGGCATGTTCTGGAAGGGTTTATATGGGAAGTGGTGAGTGATGGCTCTAGGGAGGTAAGAAGGGGCCAGATCATAAAAGGAGGGACTTTATGATATACCAAAGAGCATATATTTTTCTGGAAGTCTCTAGAAGAGACATTGAAACATTTTAAGCAGGAAAATAACATAATCATCTTGTTTCAAAGATTACTCTGGCTCTAAAGAATGGATTGCAGAAGGACAGAATATTAGTTAGAAGGCCAATCAGACACTTCCTGTGGGCCACTTCAAACCATCTCAGCCCCACATTTTCTTAGTGAAGCCATAGCTGGAGTGTGTGCTACCCACTTCTCACTTCCTGCACCAGGGATTTCTGAGGCTTTGGGGTGTCAAAATCACTAGCTATTCACGTAAGAGCAGCCTGGAACTGCTGGGGTCTTAATGTCCAAAGGACCACTCTTGAACGACTGGAGATAGAAGCTGAGAAATCAACGCTTCCCCCTTTCACACAAGAGATGAAAATTTTCCACAGGACTGAGCAACAGTGGTTTGTGGTGGTGGCCAACTTGACATAGCAAACGGTGTTGGCTTTCCCTTCTTCTCTGTTTCTCCATTCCTACTCCCCAGGATAAACTACCCAAAGAAACCTGAACATAAGATTTTTCTCTAGATTCTGCTTTTGTGGAACCCAGGCTAAGACTAAAGATTACCACAGAAATCCAGGAGAAAGTCATGCATGCCTGAAATAAAGCATGGCAATGGGAATGGAGACGAAAGAACGGATTCACTCATAAGATCTTAAGGATGTGGGATCAGCAGCCTGGCTGTGAGGAATGAGGAAAGGAGTCAAGCCTGGGTCTAGGATGATACCCAGGTGTCTGGCTTAGGTGGTAGGGTGGATGGTGATGCCATTCATAGAAAGCTGTAGAGGAAAAAGAGAAACAGTATTGAAGGGGTGAAAGAAGAAGACATTACAGATTTGAACATGCAAAGTATGAGGTGGTTTTAAAGCATCCAGGGGAGGTTTTATAGATAGATACAGGCAGTTTTATAGATAGATATAGATATAGGTATAGATATGGATATAGAGATAAAGATATATAGATACACACACATGCATAAAATACTACAGTGTAAGTATGTAAAATGGAAAGAAATGAGGACCAAAGATGGACATTTGGGGAACATCTACAAGTAAGGGATGGGCAAAGATTCTCTATTTTATATATTCAAAGAAATACACTGAGATGTAGCTTAATAGGTTGGGGAAAAAATGTAGTGAACAGAATCAAAGGACAAAAGAGTTTTTAAAAGGAAGTAATAATGCATCAAAAAGAATAAAATATTTAGAAAAAAATTTAACCAAGGAGGTGAAAGATCTGTACACCAAAAACTATAAGACATTAATGAAAGAAATTTTAAAAAGGGACACAAATGAATTGTAAGACATTCCATGCTCATGGATTGGAAGAATTAATAATGTTAAAATGTCCATTTTGCTACCCAAAGCAATTTACAGATCCAATGAAATCCCTATCAAAATTCCAATGGCATTTTTCACAGAAATAGGACAAACAGTCCTAAAATTTATGTGGAACCACAAAAGACCCTAAACAGCCAAAGCAATCTTGATGAAGAAGAACAAAGCTGGAGGCATCATGCTCCCTGATTTCAGACTATATTACAAAGCTATAGTAATCAAAACAGCATGGTATTGGCATAAAAAGAGACACACAGATCAGTAGAACAGAATAGAGAGCCCAGAAATAAACCCATGCATATATGGTCAATTAATTTATGACCAAAGGGCCAAGAATATACAATGGGGAAAAAGTCTCTTCAATAAATGGTGTTGGGAAAACTGGACAGCCACATGCAAAAGAATGAAACTGGACCACTATCTTACACCATACACAAAAAAGTAACTCAAAATGGATTAAAGACTTGAATGTAGGACCTGACCATAGAACTCCTAGAAGAAAACATAGGCAGTAAGCTCCTTGACATTGGTCCTTATGATGATTTTTTGAATTTGACACCAAAGCAAAGGCAACAAAAGCAAAAATAAACAAGTGGGACTACATCAAACTAAAAAGCTTCTGCACAGCAAAGGAAACTACCAACAAAATGAAAAGGCAACCTACTGAATGGGAGAAAATATTTGCAAATCATATATCTGAAAAACAGTTACTATCTAAAATATATAAAGAACTCATACAACTCAATAGCAAAAAACAAACAATCTGATTAAAAAACGGGCAAAGGATCTGAATATACATTTTTCCAAAGAAGACATACAGATGGACAATAGGTACATGAAAATGTGCTCAACATCACTAACCGTCAGGGAAATGCAAATCAAAACCACAATAAGATGTCACCTTACACCTGTTAGAATGGCTATTATCAAAAAGAGAAGAAATAACAAGTGTTGGTGAGGACATGGAGAAAAGGGAACCCTTGTGCACTGTCGGTGGGAATGTAAATTGATGCAGCCACTATGAAAAACAGTATGGAAGTTCCTCGAAAATTAAAAATAGAATTACCGTATGATCCAGCAATTCCACTAACTCAAAAAGATATATGCACTCCCACGTTCACTGCAGCATTTTTTACAATAGCCAAGACATGAAAACAACCTAAATGTACAATGGTGGATAAGTGGATAAAGAAAATGTGGTATATGTATATATACAGTGGAGTATCATTCAGCCATAAAAAAGAAGAAAATCTTGCTATTTGTGACATCATGGGATAGACCTTGAGGGCATTATGCTAAGCGAAATAAGTCAGACAGTGAAAGACAAATATTGTATGATCTCCCTTATATGTGGAATCTAAAAAAAAACAATGAGCTCATGGATATAGAGAACAGATTGGTGGTCGCCAGAGGCAGGGAACGTGGGGTGGGGTGTGGGTGAAATGGGTAAAGGGGGTCAAAATGTACAAACTTCCAGTTATAAAATAAATCAGTCCTGAGGATGTAATGTATAGCATGGTGACTATAATTAATAATACTGTATTGCGTATTTGAAAGTTGCTAATACCTAAGATCTTAAAAGTTCTCTATGGTGATGGATGTTAACTAGATTTACGGTGGTGATCATTTCACAAAGTACACAAATACTGAATCATTATGTTGTGCACCTGAAACTAATATATGTCAATTTTATCTCACTTTTTAAAAATTTATAAGTAAATAAGTAAAAAGAAAAAATAAACAAGATTCTGAATGGAAATGCAGTGAATTTAGATATTAATTTGGGAAGAGTTATTTTAAATATTAGGTATCTAGGAAAAATAAGTCTCTGTGGTCATTCGAGACTGATTCACACCCTTTAATAAGGGTTTGTATTTACATAGGGCCTGTGCCTTTCTTATTAAATTTATTCCAAGGGTTTTTGTAAACTTTGTCACTATTGTGAGGGAGATTTTTTATTTGTTGCTTCAAATGCTAGCTGGATATTGCCAACTTGGAGAAAAGCTTTTGATTTTTGTATATCTTTCATGTAACCAGCCAAATATTAATTCTAAAAGATTTTTAGGGAAGATTTTTGGAATATACAGCCACAATATCTGAAAATAAAAATGTTGCCTATTTTTTTTATACCAATTATTTAATTTTCTTGTATTATTGACTTAGCTAAGACTTTCAAAACCAAATACATAGTTGTAGTGATAGAGGGTAAATCTACCTTTTCATAATTTAACGCAATGGTGTTAGTATTTCACTATGTACCATGATATTTGCTGTCAGTTATTATAAAGTCTTTATCATGTTTAAGTGATTTCTTCCTATTACTGTTTTATTTTGAAGATTTCTTTCTCTTCAAAAAAATTTTATTGTAAAGTAGATAATACAACTTAAAATTTAAAATGAATATTATGAGAATAACAAAATAAATACCAATGTATACACATTCCTGTTTAAGAAATTAAAAATTGCCGGTACCTTAGACGCTCCCTCGGTGTTCCTCCCTGACCACATCTCTCCATACAGCCACCCCTCCAGGAGGTAACTTGTTACCCAGAATTTTGAGTCAGTTATGCCCTTGTTCTTTAAAGTGTTACCAGCTATCTATCCCTAAATAACTCAGTTTTTCTTGTTTTAGAACTTTATATAGATAGAATAATGCCATATCTATTTTTCTGCCTTGCTTTTTTCACTCTGTATGTTCCTGAAATTAATTTGTTATTGCATGCAGATAAAATGCATTCATTTTCATTGCTGTATGTCATGAAATTATATGAATATGCTGCAATTTACTTATCTATTCAATTGTTGATGGACATATGGGTTGTTTCCAATTTGGGAATATTATAAGCAATGCTGCCGTGGGCATTCTTGCACTTGTACAGCAGCAGACACGTGCGCAAGGGTTTCCCTAAGTAAAAGATATAGGCTTGGTCATGTACAACTTTACCACACAATGACAAATTGATTTCTGTTCAATAAATCACTTTATCTATACATCAGTACATCAATTTATCTATCCTTGCACCAAATACCGTATTGTTTATGTCTTGATATCTGGTGAAGCAAATGCTCTCACCTTGTTCTTGCTCATGAGTATCTTAACTATTACTGGCTGCTTGCTTTATCAAGTCCATTTTAGAATCAGTCAGTCTAACAAATTAAAAATTCTTATTGAGGATCAACAATCAATTTGGGGAATTGCCAATCTAAGAATATTCTCTATATTTTTAGATTTTCTTTAATGCCTTCCAATAAGTTTTAATTTTCTCCATAAAAGTCTTGCAAATCTTCTGTTGGAATTAACTCCAGCATTTTATATTTTTTGTTGCTATTATAACTGTTACCTTTTTTTTTTACTATAACTTTTGATTTTTGCTGGTGTATAGATATGAAATTGATTTTTAATTATTGTTTCCAGAACCTTATTAAACTCTCATTAATTCTCCTAATTTCTCTGTATATTCTTTGGGGAGAGGGAGATGGGACTATGTAGACAATAGTTCCCCTGTGAATAACAGGTTTTTTTCCCTCTTAAATTCTTATACCTTTTTTTGTTTTTGGTCACTGTACTGGCTAGGATCTCCAATACAATGCTTTAAAGGACATCATTGTATTCTGATCTTGAAGGGAATACTTTTAAACTTTCACTATTAAGATGTTTGCTGTAGTTTTTCTTTGGCTAAAGTCCTTTATTACCGTAAAGAAGTGCTTTTCGATACATTACTAAATTTTTCCAAGGCTTTTTACTTATTTATTGAGATGATCCTATGACTTTCCCCTTTATCTGTTAATGTGGTGAATTACATTAATTGATTTTGTATTGTTAAAGCAAGCTCGCAGGCCAGAGATAAACTCAACTTAGTAATGATGCATGATCCTTTTTACACAATGCATATTCACTTCGTTAATATTTAGCATATTAGCAATTTTAGAATTTTTCCATTGATAGTCTTGAATGAGGTTAGACTATAGTTTTCCTTTCCTATTCTGTCTTTGTTTTGATATCAAGGTTATGTTAAACTCATTAAAAGATGGAAAACGTTCTCTCTTTAATCTGTCCCTTGAATTTGGGGTCTAATTATCCCAAAACCATCTAGGCCAAGTGTTTGTTTTCTTTGTAAGAAAGAATTTTAACTTTGGAGTCTATTTTTTAATAATTGTAGAATCAACCATGCTTTTTTTTCTTATTGACAGTTTTGTTAATTTATATTTTCTTAAAAATTTATCGATTTCAACTAAGTTTTCAAGTTGCTTGGCAGAAAGTTGTTCATAATATCATGTAGCATGTGTCCAGTTGTATCATATCATACCTAACATTATTTATTTGTTCTCTCTCTCAACCTTGCCAGATGTTTGTCACTGTTATTGGTCCTCTCAAAGAAGCAACTAGTAAATAAAACAATAAATTACCATGAAGTGAACAACTGAGTGAGAGACAGACCCGGGTAGGAGACAGAATGCGGCCAGCAGCACGGTTCCCATGTGCCCCTTCCTCACTTTCCCCCGTGGAGGTTATGCTACGCTGGCTTTTAGGGAATTATTCTCTTGCTTTTCTTTAAACTTTTACCAGATAACTCTGCAACCTTACACAATAAAGTATCACTTTACCAATTTTTGAACTTTATATAAATGGAATCATATGGTAGTTATTCTTTTATATCTGTTTTCTTTCTTTCTGTATTTCTTAATAAGCTAATTAGCCATTTGGATTTCCTTATTGTGAAATGCCTGTTTTTCTATAGGGATGTCTGATTTCTCTGATTTTTTAGTTCTTTATATATTCTGTATATGAGTCCTTTGTCAGTTATATATATTGCGAACATCTACTCTCTGACTTTCACTCTCTTAATGACGTCTTTTCATGACTAGAAGTTCTTAATTTTAATATAGATTTATCAATCTTTTCCATTATAATGATCTTAAACATGGTAAAATGCTTAAGCATCTTTCCCAATCCAACAGATTAAGATACTCTCCTATATTATCTAGTAAAATCTTTATAGCTTTACCTTTCACATTTAGGTCTATAATCCCCTTGGAATTCATTTTTGTAGTCTGAAGAAAAGATTAGATTTCCTTCTTTTTTATAAAATACGCATTGTTCTCAGCACTATTTATTGAATTGACTGTTTTTCCCCCACTGTTTTAAAGTGCCACTTTTGCCTGTCTGTGGGTTTTCAGTTATGATCCATTAATTTGTTCAGTACACCAAGACTTCTAACACCTCAGGCTTGCTTACTACAGCTTTACAATAAACCTGGTTTCTGACAGAGCAAGTCCTCTCACTTCTTCAACTGATTGGTTATTCTTAACCCCTTTGTATTTCCACATAAATTTTGGAAACAATTTGTCATGTTACACACACACACACACACACACACACACAACCTCTCAGTATTTTGATTGGCTTTGTTTGAATCTATAGTTCAATTAGGGGAAAAGTGCTATTTTTCAATATTGAAGCATCAAATCCATGACTGTGGTATATCTCCATTAAGGTCTTTAATTACTGTAAATGAAGTCTCATAGACTCCTCTGTAAGATGTTGTACATCTTTTATTAGATTTATTCTTAAGTGCTTCAATGGTTTTTATGCTATTGTTAACAGGTATCTTTCAAGAAAAAGTATTTCCAACCTGTTTGTGGCTGGTGTCAGGAAATACAATTGAGGGGCCGGGCCCATGGCGTAGCGGTTAAGTGCATGCGCGCTGCTGCTGGCTGCCTGGGTTTCAGATCCCAGGAGCGCACTGACGCACCGCTTGTCAGGCCATTTTGTGGCGGCGTCCCACATAAAGTGGAGGAAGATCAGCACGGACGTTAGCTCAGGGCCAGTCTTCCTCAGGAAAAAGCGGAGGATTGGCATGGATGTTAGCTCAGGGCTGATCCTCCTCAAAAAAAAAAAAAAAAAAAGAAATACAATTGATGTTTGTATATTGATTTTTGTATCAGAATTTAATGTAATAATTTATCTGTAGGTTTTTTAGGATTTTCTATCTACACAATCATATCATCTGTGAATAATAAGAGTATTATTTTTTCCTTTCGAATTCTTATACCATTTCTCTTTCTTGCAATACTGCACTGGGTGGGGCTAACAGTAAAATGTTGATTAAAGGTAATAAAGTGAGCAGTCTTTTCTCCTTTCTGATCTCAAGAGATGTTGCCAATGTTTGACCATTAAGTATGATGTTTGTTATAGTATTTTTGAAAATAGCCTTTATCCGATTAAGGATGTTCCATTCTACTCCTAACTTGCAAAGAGGTTGGTTTGATCATAACAGACATTAAATTTATCAAATGTTTTCTCTGCAACTAGAGAGATACTACTACTTTTCTCGTTTAATCTATTAAACTGGGAAAATATACTGATGAATTATCTAACTTGCATTCCTGGCATAAACCCTGGTCATGATATATAATTCTTTTTACTATATTACAAGATTTAATATTTTATTTTGAAATTTTGCATATATTTTCACAAACAAGATTGATCTTTCTTAAAATGTCCTAAGGTGTCCAGGACTCTTAAAATGAGTTAGGAAGTGTTCCCTTTCTCTATTCTTTATAAGAATTCGTGTAAGATTGGTATTAATTCTTCATTACATACTAGAGAGCATTACCCAATGAAGCCACCTTGGCCTGGTGATTTCTTTCCAGGATTTATTTATTTATTTATTTATCTATTTGCTTGCTGAGGAAGATCTGCCTTGAGCTGACATCCACTGCCAATCATTCTCTTTTTCTGTGTGAGCTGCTGCCACAGCAGTGCGACAGGTGGCATTGACTGCCACAGTCAGTGAGCCACTGACGAGTGATGTAGGTCTACACCCAGGAACCAAATCTGGGCCACCGAAGCAGAGCACACCAAAATTAACCACTAGGCTACCGGGGCTGGCCCTTTCCAGGAATGATTTTAAACGTGGATTCCCTTTCTTTAGTTTTATAGGAATATTCAAGTTTTCTATTTCTTCCTATATCAATATTAATGTTATATTTTTCTAGAAATATGTCTATGAGAATTGTAGTATTCCATTGCAGTAATGAATTCCAATCTGCTCACATCTTCCTGCATCCACACCCCTGGGTAATAGTACCTTACCACATTGACTTGAGGTTTAGCTATGCATATTTTGAGGAAAAATTTCATACATGTGGGATTACTAGGTCAAAGGATAAATGTATATAATTTTGGTAGATATTTACTAAATTCCT
The DNA here is from genome assembly GCF_057802395.1 of Ceratotherium simum simum. Taxonomy (NCBI): domain Eukaryota; kingdom Metazoa; phylum Chordata; class Mammalia; order Perissodactyla; family Rhinocerotidae; genus Ceratotherium; species Ceratotherium simum. The sequence continues at coordinate 48,660,931 of NC_141914.1, forward strand.
CTCCATAGGGGTTGTAATCATTTTATACTCCCACTAGAAATGTTTTGAGTACGCTTCCCCACAGCCTCACCAGCAGAAAACACTGTCAATCATTTGGATTTCTGATAATGATTAAAAATAGTACATTAGTGTAGTTTTAATGGTATTTCTTTTGTAAGATTGACCATCCTATCCTTTTAAGGGTCACTTTTCATTTCTTTTATTGTGAATTGTCTTATTTCCTGACAATTTTTCTATTTCATTGTCTTTTGGAGATTAATTCTTAAGAGTTCTTCATGTACTCTAAATGTAAATCTTTTTTTGTGTGTTATATTTTCTTCCAGTCTGAGGCTTCTTTTTGTTTTTTGTTTACATTGTCTTCTTTTGTATTAAGTTTCATAAAACATCCACTAAGCTTTTGGTTGGACTTAAATGTGTAAGTCAACTTGGAGAAAATTCACATCTCTTATATTGAATCTATTGATAAACTCATTAGAACTCTCCCTTTATTTTTCTCCTACTTTGTCATTACAATGTTCTCAGGATTTTTATTGATCCTGCTTAGTTGATGTGCATGCTTGATTTTAAGTTCCATGTCTTTCTACAAATTTTGAAAACACAGCTATTACCTCTTCAGATACTGCTTTCCATGCCTTCCCAGGATTTAAATTTCTTCCAGATATGTTATAGGGACATTGGATCTTTACATTCTATTTTTTATATCTCAAACACTTTCTAGTACTTGCTAACTGTGAGGCCTTCTGGGTAACTTCCTAAAATTTATCTTTTAGTTCAGTAGTTTTCTCCTCAGCTGTGTCTCTATTTTTATTTCATTTCTGGAAGTTCACCTTGGTTCTTTTTCAAGTTTTTAAATTTTTTTAAAATTAATGCTGGCCTATTAGTGAATATAAGTTTTTTCTTACAAATATATTAGTGTCTTTGTGATTGATCCATTATTTCCAGTTCTTGGAGTACAGATTTTATTTGCTACATCAGTCTACTCTCCTGACACCTTTTCATTTCATATTTTGCTTTCAATTGAGATCTTATTTTCAGCTAGGTGTTTTCTTTTCTTTTAAAGGCCGTTTCATATGCCCTAAGCCATTTCTAACAGATGGATCAGATTTTTAAAGTTAATAGGGTATTGATTCAAGATCTATTATCTTCCATTGTCCCAAGGAACTATCTCCTACACCTGCAACAGGATGAGGCAGGATCCACTCTCTAGCTCCATAACGCCTCCATCTTGGTCTTTAATTCCTTCAGCTCATCATTGGTATCAGTTTGCACTCACCATTCTGGCTTTGATTCCTCTCAATTTCTCATACCTGGTGATTTTCATATTTCCTTTAACCTCAGTTATACATTAAAATTATTTTTTAGTTATATTTCATAAAGAAATGTTTGATGTTTCTGTTAGAAGGACATCCACTCTGACTGTATTAATTTAGTCATGTTGCCGAAAGTCCTTAGAATTTTATTAAGAACAGTGGCTGAGGGGGCTGGCCCAGTGCTGTAGCAGTTAAGTTTGCATACTCCGCTTCGCATGGTGGCCCGGAGTTCGCAGGTTCAAATCCTGGGTGCGGACCTATGCACCACTCATCAAGCTATGCTGTGGCAGCATCCCATATACAAAATAGAGGAAGATGGGCACAGATGTTAGCTCAGGGCTAATCTTCCTCAGCAAAAAGAGGAAGATTAGCAAGGGATGTTAGTTGAGGGCTGATCTTACTCACCAAAAAAAAAAGAGTGGCAGAGTTTTATTCATTGACCCTTTGGAATCTATTGATATATCATATGCCTTTTCTCCTACAAATTATTGATATACATCATATTGATAAACTTCCTTATATTGAAGCACTCTTGCATTCTTGGAAGAACATTATTTGATGCATTAAAAGCCCTAAAGCAGTTCAAAAGGTTCTTTAGCATTAATGTTGGAGCTATCTAGGAAACTGATCCTCATTCTGGCTCTATAACAGTGCCGAGTTGAGGAATATACTTGAATCAAACTGTTTTAGTCTAAGAAGGCTGAAGTAATGGATGAGAATATATTCAGATTTCTAAGTCATGCACTATATCTTGTAAACATGCTGTATGTCACATGACTGATTCTTTCTTCTTTCAGACAAGAAAACTATGTTCCATTTACCAGGATAATTATGTCAATTCAAACCTACTATGTTTATTAGTCAGTCCAACGGTCATATATTTGGTTACGTTGTATTTTCTTAATTGCACTTCTAGATTTGAATGTTGATATTTTATTCAGAATGCTTGCTTCTATATTCATAATTGAAATTAATCAGTACTTTTCTTTCTTACATTATTCTTTTAAAATGTCGGTATAAAGCTAATGTTGGGTCCGGCCCATGGCGCAAGTGGTTAAGTGCACCTGCTCCGCTGTGGCGGCCCGGGGTTTGCCGGTTTGGATCCCGGGCGCACACTGACGCACCGCCTGTCAAGCCATGCTGTGGCGGCGTCCCATATAAAGTGGAGGAACATGGGCACAGATGTTAGCCCAGGGCCAGTCTTCCTCAGCAAAAAGAGGAGGATTGGCAGATGTTAGCTCAGGGCTGATCTTCCTCTCACACACACACACACACACACACACACACACACACAAAAACAGCTAATGTTAACTTCATGAAATGAACTGGATAGCCACCAATCTTTTTTAAGTCTGTGAAGTATGATTATTACTATAAATTAAGTAATCTTTAAATGTTGGAACTTGGCTTTAAAATCATTTGGAATTCGTGTTTTTTTTTAATAGTACAGATTTAACTTTCTAATGTGCTATTTATTCGGCCTTTAGAATTGTCTCTCTTCTTGGGTCAAGTTTGGCTATATTTTGCCTAGTTTCTCCAGATTTTCAAATCTGCTATGGAGTTAAACATTTTCTTATGTTTTTTTCATATATGGGATTCTTTATTTTTATGGCTCTATATTCAAGACATTATGACTAAGTAGGGTATAACCTACAAATACAAGAGTGAATTAACATTAGAAAATATATTAATATAACCCATCAGATTAAAGATCAATAAACATCATCTTCTCAACAGAGAAGTTTGATTATATTTAAATATTCATATATGATAAAGCATATTAACAGATGAATACATGCAAGCTGTCTTCAATTGACAACGGGGATATACCAAAAAATACTAAATATTAGAGCATGTGTAGTTAATGATAAAAACTAGAAGTATTCCCTTAAAGTCAAAATTAACTACCTGCTATATTTTGCCAGTATCCAATATGTTTCCATCTCCATGCCTTATCTCATATCATTTCCTCTCCCTCGAAATCCCACACTTTTTGAGGGAATCACAGCTCCATCCCCAATAAAATAATAAAAGTTGTGTATTTTCTGCCAGAAAAATGCATACATGCAAATAAACACAAAATTTTATGTAAGCTATCATAGGATTCACTACCACCATTCTGCAAAGAAGATTTCAGATTAAAAACTTCTATCCTACACATAACCCGTATACATAATACTCAAAAATATTAATAGAGGAAGGAATAAGCATATAAATATGCAAGCAAATACACAACAGAGCAGAAGTGGATGCAGGCATTCACACTGGCCTATGAAAATCTGTCTAAAAACTGTTTAAAACACGAAACATAAAATATACTTGGGTTTTAAGTATTTATTTACTTGGGTTTTAAGTATTTATTTACAAAGTTCTTACTAATACAACTGCTTTTAAAATATAGCAATAAAGGGTCATTTACTATTTAAGAGTGGCAAATACGTGGCACAGAAAAAAATCTAGGTAGTCAAACTATTAAGGCAGACAATTGGAAATCGTTAAATGACAATTAAAAGTTTGCAGTACTCCCTAAACAGGTAGGAAATAAAAATGCATTTATTCATAGGAATTTGATTCTTTTATATCACTGACCCTTAAAAAAAAAAACATTGTGAAAAATAACATCAGGGCTTGAAAAATATTTTACAACTGCAAAAAAATGCATTTTAATTTTACATTTAATTATGAGACCACCATAAAAAATTGACCATACACATACCTATGTATTTTACAGCAGGTTAGTATAACTGACGCCAACTTTAGAGTTATTTCATAAAGAGTATAAACAATCTATAAAGAGTATAAACAATCTATAAAGAGTATAAACAATCTATACCACAATTTCCTCATGGTCTTATCCTTCAAAATAAAATTCCATACACTATCAAACTAAATTAAGATTTGCTAATGGCTAAAATCACCATAAATATATTGTCTCTGAAACAGCTACAAGTATATACCAATATCATGTTTGTGCAAAAATATACATTATTTTTTAATCTTTCTGTCCTTATTTCAATTCGCAGAAGTATTTTGAAACAATCTCCTTTAAATGTTATTCTTGTTAATATGGGTAAATCTTTTTAAATCCACACCCTAGATCTTGAAAACTTCTGAGAATAAAATAAACTGCAAAAGGAGCAGTTAAATAACTACTTCAAACGGCACATGTGAAACAAGGCTCCACCATTTAATTGGAAATCTATGCAGGTTTTTAGCTAGTAAGTACTGTGATATCACTTAATTTCTGCACAAACTGAGATACACAAATACGTATTTCCAAAAATTCATTCATGGATATTATACAAAGAGATTCACAGCAGTATTTGGCATCCACCAATAAAATTTATTTACTGTATCAGGTTGCAAAGCTACTGATATCATGAATAACTTAAATTATTGGTCTTCAAATGAAGGATCGAGCAGAGAGAAAAATTACATCAAAATCAGTATAATTTTTTACATGAATTAACTCAGAAAATGTAACAGGTTAACCTTACTCTTTCAAGAAGAAAATCAAAAGGCATAGCTTAGTGTTATTTATCTTCTTTCCAGCTTTCACCAAGTGCTAATGATAAGTACCATTTAAGTCAGTTTCTTATTTCCGTATGAGGTGTTTATAAGTTTCTATAAATTTAGATTTTTTGCAGCTTCATATCAAATGAGTTGTAGATCTACTTAAAGTATGACTTCTCCTTTCAAAAAAGGAAGGAAGGCTGACAAGGGAGGGAGATGGGATACCCTGTAAAGATAAGCCAAATATTTTAGATTTTAGATTTTTCTTTCAAAAAATTATAACATACAGTTCAACATCATGCATATCATTTTTACATTTTACAAATTACCATAGCAATGAATTAAAAGACATCTGAAAATTCAGTTAAACTCTTTAAATAAATAAAATAATTTAAAATTAGGAGAGGGGATAGGGAGAAAACAATTAAAAGTATTTTAGCATGCTGAAAACAAAAAACAAATGGATAGACCAGTTAACTACATATTAACTCAATTGGAATAGATATTGGCTTACTGCTAGTAATGGTACTTCAGTGAGATATTAATTCAGTGTTTTAAGTTATAAAAAAAATTATAAATTAGTTAACAAGTTTTTGAAGTAAAAAAACAAACCCTAGTGGTTTCTTCTTAACTTAATCATAAAGCAGAATTAAGAGAAGTAAAATTATTTCATGGGAAAAAATTTTCTAAAATTAAAACTCATACACTCCTAAAGTTTTTGTATTATGTATGCAACCCATATGTAAGTGTACGTTTGTGTGTGTATGTATAATTTTGCTCCAAACAAAAATTGAGCAAAACAGCAGCACTTCTGATAACTGAGATATTAAGTTACTCAGCTATCTAAACTTATTTTTTCAGGGTTCAAAGTTAAATACTATCAGAATTTTTAACAATAACAAAGAAACATGCCCAAGAATACCAAAAACCCAAGAGTGAGTGTAAATCAAAATGAATTATAAAGAAAATTACTGTTTTATTTTAACATACATGAATGGCTAACTGTAACTAAACTTAGAGCCAACAAGGTAGCTGGCTATTAAGTTCTCATCAACAAGGTAGCAAAATGAAGTGTTTAAAGAGCTGAGTTGGTAAAGTATTACCATTCAAGCGATAACAAAGCAACGATTTAAGTAGATAGTATAAAAGTTTACATCTTCCTCAGTTGAAACTTTTATGATTTGCCATACTAAAGGCATAAATTTATTTAAATGCCATAAATCTAAGATTAAGAATCAGATTTAGAATATAAATCCACTTTACATGACAATTATTACTATTCTTTAAAATGATGGTTTTCATAAATAAGAAATTTTCTAAAAAGATTGGTTTTTTCTGGACGTAAGAGTAAATTACCTTGCAAAAATATTTTCATGTGCCAATATGCCAAGAAACTCTATTAAGCCTAAGTTGCTGTGAATTCAAAGCAGTTATAAAGTTGTGAATTCAAAAGTCCCCATCCACCTAATAAGTGATTCAGTTTAGAAAGAATACTTTCTTTTTTAACAATTACAAATTTCAAATAGCTAATAAGCTCACATTAAACTTCACGAGGCTTGTTTCCATTACTGGTTGGCATATCTCCTAATTCTTCACAAATGTCAAAGATGACTTGGATAGAACTTTTTTGGAAATTTGGAAAAGTATTTTCTTCTAGTATCTCTGAAAAACTAGCTCGTGAGGCAGAATGACGTATAGATCGAAACCAGGAATTCTGAGAGCGCCCACCAGTAGAGTTTGAGCGCTGAACAAAAAGAAGCTTAGCAAATCCAATTACATTGCTTGTGGAAACAGAATGGGTAATCTGTTAGAACAGAAACAAGCAATTGAGAAGAGGACATAAATGTCCCAAAGATATTTTAGATACTTATTTATATTTTATTTACATAAAAATGACAAAACCATAAATAAATTAATTTTCTAAAATTTTTCTATAAAATCCAATTACTTTCATATGAAAAGCAATAATGTTTATTATAGTTACTATAGATGCAAGAAATAAAGAAGTGATAGTACTTTGGCCTTCAGAAAGCTTAAAATCTGATTTTAATAAATGCATGCTTACTGTATTTTGTCTATTTTAACACATTTTTCCATGATCAAATTTCTTTTCATATATTTATATTATCAACTAAGTACAACTTCTCTCCCACTGGAAGTTTAACCTTGATCAAAAATACGTATGGGGCGGGCCCAGTGGCGCAAGCGGTTAAGTGCGCGCGCTCTGCTGCGCCGGCCCAGGGTTCACTGGTTCGGATCCCGGGCCTGCATCGATGTACCACTTGTCAAGCCATGCTGTGGCGGCATCCCATATAAAGTAGAGGAAGATGGGCATGGATGTTAGCCCAGGGCAGTCTTTCCCAGCAAAAAAAGAGGAGGATTGGCAGATGTTAGCTCAGGGCCGATCTTCCTCACACACACACAAAAAAAAATGTATAAACATACTCATAGATTTAGCTGTAACTCTTTAATGTATTAACTAAAGACTTAACTTGTAAAAAAATAAGTTATTGAGCATTACGTGCCTTGCTATATCAATTTTATATGATAAACGGCAACCACTTATAAAACACTAGAGCACTCACTGTGTGCCAGGTACTGTTCGAAGTGCTTTGCACATATTAATTTATTTAATCCTTACAACTACTACTTTAGATTCATTTTAAAGACAGTGAAATTGAAATAGATCTTTAATAACTTGCCAAAAGTCATATAGCTAGTAAATAAGCAGAGCTGGGATTTGAACATGTAAGTTCCAGAGTTCATGCTCTTAACTACTCAAACTGCCTCTCAGTATATAATCGCATCATACGCATGTGCGTGTGTGTTTTTGTATTCAGTCCTTACAATAACACTACAGGGTAATATAATACAGGATTATATACTATTAACCTCTTTTCTCTCATCTACAAAAATGGGGATAAGAGAATAAGAAACTTGCTGAAGGACACATAACTAAGAAGTGACAGTGACTTGCTTTTCTTAACCTTAGTAGGTTAGGTTAATAACTTTACAAAGAACAGATACATCACTCATATACTCAGTGACAGAAGTAAATGTTAGAAATGTGCTTAATATTAATTAAATGTCTAACAATGACACCATTGGGAATTTGTTCAGGAAACATTTAAAAATATACACATGAACCCATATCATCCTTTGAAGTTCATAGCTTCAGAGATTATATTCTACTCATCACAGAAATAGTAAAAGGAATAAGACCTAGTTTCTGCTACATTGTTGGAGCCAATCTGTATAAACAGAACCATCACTATTTATGTTAGTAAAGAGATAGGCCAGATTGAAACAGGTTTCTTTTCTTAGTGATTTTAGAACATACCTTAATCCCTTCATATCAAATAAACTACACATTAAGTACATCTCTAGTTCTTTAAGCGAGGTTATCTCAGTTATCTTTAGCCAATTAAGAGGTTAGAAGTTTAGAGATATATATTAAAAAAAGACAGAGATATTAAGATTTCCATTTTTAAAAAGTTAACAAATCACACACCATCTCCATAAATGTGAGTAAATCATTTAGCCCATTAAATCAAAGTCACTTACTGCTAATGATGATGTGCTAGACAGACGACTCATTACATGCTTGTCACTGCTGGGAGGACTTCTTCCCTCCACTGAGCTTTGAGACGCCATAAGAGCCCTTCGTAGAGCTCTTTTTGGAGTTTTGGAGAAAGAGAATGCTCTTGTAACCTAGAGTTCAAGAGTTATAATTAATTAAGCCTAGACAAATTTAATATAACTGATAAGAATGACTATGCATAAACAAAGCCAAATACACATCAACAGCTTTCTACAAATAGTATATGGCAGAATTAGAACCTCTTTGGACAAAGCAGTGAGAAAATGTAGTACATTGTAGACTATGCCATCTTGCATTCATAGAGCATTACAGTCCAATGGGAGAAAGAAAGCGGGAGGAAAAACCTGGCCTGGGAGAGAAGAAACCTGGGTTTTTGTCTGATCCAGCTAAAATTCAGTTGTGAGATCTTTAATCGAAAGCCACTTGAACCTTAATTTCTTTACTGAAAAAGTGAAGGAGTTCATTTGAATCATCATTTAACATGTTTATCCACTATATATCATAACATGTTAAATGCTGGGAGATACAAAGATGATTAAATAAAGCACAACTCCTCCCCTCAAAGGCAAAGAAAACAAACAAAAAACTTATAAATCTAGCAGTAGACTATGGCTGTAAATTTCACCTAGAATTATGAAAATTTCAGTTCTACTTTTGAAAAGCCCTATTACCAACATTCTTACATAGTCCTCAACAACTCTGATAAGGTAAGTAGGAAAGTTATCTCCATCAGAAGACTGAAACATACTTATGGTCAGGAATAGATCCCAGGTCTCCTGACTCTGTCACACGCTCTTTGCTGAAAAATATCTGAGGCAATATTTAAGATGAATGCACATATATCTATATCTAAAACACCATCAGTACATTTCTACTCAAGTATATAGCTCATAGAAGTATCACTCTAACAAGAATGAGAGAGATAAGTTGTTATAATCACTGTGGCAAAGAATCTACTGAACTAAAACTATTATCTCTGTGGACTATTCCCTAGAACCAAAAAACAGCTTTGTTTTATAGACTATCTTTACATTGGTGTCTATGGCAATATTATTTTTAATATACTCTGACAAATACATTTTGTAGCTATGTTAAATAATAATTTCAGCAAGACTTACCTTTTTTTCTTTGCTAGGAAAGATTCGCCCTGAGCTAACATCTGTTGCTAATCTTCCTCTCTCTTCTTTTTTTCCCCCTCCACAAAGCCCTAGTACATAGTTCTATATTCTAGCTATAGCTCCCCTAGTTCTTCTATATGAGCCGCCACCACAGCACGGCTGCTGACAGACAAGTGGTGTGGTTCCACGCCCAGGAACTGAACCCAGGCCACCGAAGCAGAGTGTACAGAACTTTAACCACGAGGCCATCAGGGCTGGCTCAAGACTCACCTTTTTTGAAGTCTTTTTTATTGCTCTAGATGCTCTACTCAATGTACTGTCCATATCTTTTGTATTTACTTCAAAGGATTCTGGATCAGCAGTGTAAATAAGGTTCTCCTGTTGAAAAATAACACTTTTTAATTGTTTTAAATAAATAAAAAATAAAAATACACAACTGTTTCTAAAATCAAACCTTTAAGCACTCATATATGGAAGTATATATAAATCAGTCTACTCAAGATTTTTGATGTGCTTGACATAATTTCTACTCTGAAATGTACTAATTTAAGGATAGTGGAAAATAAGCATTAAGTAAACGAAAAATTCACTTCAAGGACCATGAACACCAAAGCAACTGGATAAAGAACTCAGTATAAAATCTTACTAACAAGCCTAAAACTAACAAGTTAGAAATTTAGCAGACATTTGGGCCGGCCCCGTGGCTTAGCGGTTAAGTGCGCGCGCTCCGCTGCTGGTGGCCCGGGTTCGGATCCTGGGCGTGCACCAACGCACTGCTTCTCCGGCCATGCTGAGGCCGTGTCCCACATAGACCAACTAGAAGGATGTGCAGCTATGACATACATCTATCTACTAGGGCTTTGGGTGAAAAATAAATAAATAAAATTAAAAAAAAAAAAATTTAGCAGACATAGTGTTTAAGTATAAAAACTGCTCCAAAACAGTATCACAAACTTACCTTAAGATAATCTCAAATTAAAACAGACTTTCTCCTACTTTTCCCTTTCTTCTTCAATTAACATCTAGATGAATTCTAAATCAGAGGTTCTAAATCTGTGATCAAGAGCTCCCAGAAGTGGCAATGGATAGAAATCAGGAGGTATGCAACCTCCATGAAATTATGTGCAAAATTCTGTGTGTACATAGTACAAAGGAAACTTTCTCTGATGACGGGGTTCATAGCTTATACCACATTCTGGAAGGAGTCCAAGATTTCATATAGGCCAAGAACCACTAACCAAATTAATTTTAAATGAGACAACTAATCTCAAGTAATTAAAAATATTACTTGCTCAAATTACGTTTGGGCTTTCAGAAGAAAGCAAGTTAGACAAAATGTTTTTGCAAATTCCCATAGCCAATTTTCACTTTAAATTTACAAAGCTAGGCCATTAATTGGCAAGTTGCCTCACTACTCTAGCACTATAAGACCATCTTCCAGCAAGATCATTCTGTAGCTAGAGAGAATTTTATACAACCCTGTAAACGTTGGTTTTTCTGAAAATTCTCTCATCTGCAAGATGTAGAAAATACCTGGTGTATATAACCCACAGTAATCATAAGGCTAAAAATACATGCTATTTGAAATGAAATGTTAAACGCCTTTACAAACACAAGGTGTTAAATATTATACTCTACAATTTTAAATGCTTGCTTTGGCTCTTCACCATTGTCGTCCACATAGATAGCCTTGGTTTTGCTAAAGCTTCTCTGATTTCATCAGGAACAACTAAATCCACTCTGACTGCTCCAGACCCTCTCTTTCCACTTGATCCATTTGCCAAATGACTTATAGTTGCTAATCTAATCCCAAGCAGGTAACAGTACTTGTAATCATCAGTATCTTTTAAAAATAATGTTACAATTTTTTTCTGAGTTTTAAAACAAATCTCATCCACTATAAAAAATTTGGAAGAAAAATTTAAAATAAAATAAAATAAAATCACCCACTACTCTACCCACCATCTACTATTTACATTTTGGTATATTTCTTTCAGATATTTTTCTACATGCATAAAATGTTTCATTTTAACAAAACGGGAGTCATACTATCCAGTTTTGAATCTCGTGTTTTTCAATTAGCTGTATACTATGGGTATTTCTTTCATGTCATTAAATACTCAAAGGAATTACTCTTAATAAACAGCTGATAAGAGTCTTTTCTGATTATACTAGAATTTTATCATTCTACTATTTTTGAACACTTAAAAAGAGCTTCCACTTTCTTGTTGTTAAGAAAAACTATTGAGGCTGGCCCAGTGGCGCAGTGGTTAAGTGTATGCGCTCCGCTTTGGCAGCCCAGGGTTCCCAGGTTCAGATCCCGGGCACACACTCGACACACCGCTGTCAAGCCATGCGGTGGCAGCATCCCATATAAAGTAGAGGAAGATGGGCATGGATGTCAGCCCAGGGCCAATCTCCCTCAGCAAAAAAGAGGAGGACTGGCATTGGATGTTAGCTCAGGGTTGATCTTCCTCACCAAAAAAAAAAGAAAAGAAAAGAAATAAACTATTACAACAGCATTAAAAAGAATAAAGTAATACTTAGGAATAAACTTAACCAAGGAGATGAAAGGCTTATACACCGTAGACTACAAAATATTGTTGCTGAAAGAAATTAAACAAGACACAAATAAACAGAAAAACATCCTTTGTTCATGAAATGGAAGATTTAATATTGTTAAGATGTCTATAACCCAAAGCAATCTACAGAGTCAGTGAAATCCCTACCAAATGGCAATGATTTTTCTTTCAGAAAAAGAAAAATTCATTCTAAAATTTACATGGAATCTCAAGGGACCCCAAATAGCCAAAACAAGCTTGAAAAAGAAGAACAAAGTTGGAAGTCTTAAACTTCCTGGTTTCAAAACTTACTACAAAGCTACCGTAATCAAAACAATATGGTACTGGCATAAAGGAATGGAATGGAATAGAATAGAAAGCCTTGAAATAAACCCTCACATAATATGGTCAAATGATTTGACAAGGGCGTCAAGACTATTCAATAGGAAAAGGACAGTCTTTTCAACAGTATGGAAAAACTAGATATTCATAAGCAAAAGAATGAAGTTGGGGGGCTAGCCCGGTGGCACAAGCGGTTAAATGTGTGTGCTCTGCTGCAGCGGCCCGGGGTTCGCCGGTTCGGATCCCGGGCGCGCAGCAACACACCGCTTGGCAGGCCATGCTGTTTCAGCATCCCATATAAAGTGGAGAAAGATGGGCATGGATGTTAGCCCAGGGCCAGTCTTCCCAGCAAAAAAAGGAAGAGGATTGGCAGATGTTAGCACAGGGCTGATTTCCTCACCAAAAAAAAAAAAAAGAATGAAGTTGGACCTTACTTTACACTATATACAAAAATTAACTCAAAATGGATCAAAGATCTAAACACAAGAGGTAAAACTCTTAAAAGAAAACATAGGGCAAAAGCTTCAAGACATTGGATTTAGCAGTGATTTCTTGGATATGACATCAAAGGCAGAGGCAATGAAAGAAAAACAGATAAATTCAACTTCATGAAAAGTAAAAAAACTTGTCCAAAAGACATTATCAAAAGAGTAAGAAGGCAACCGACAGAATGGGAGAAAATGTTTGCAAATCACATATCTGAAAAGGGATTAATATGCAGAATATAGAGAATTCCTAAAAACTCAACAACCAAAAAATAAACAACCATATTCAACATTCACCACCTAAATTTTCTTGTGAGTTTTTGAAATGGTTTCATTTTTTCCTTTTTAAATCTATAACTTTTGTGAATATAAGGTTAGGATACACACCTAATTTTCTCTAAGTACTTAATCAACTATCTTAGCACCATGTGTTAACAATCTTATTCAATTATTATAGTTCTACATTTATCATACAATCAAGTCTTATTTCAAGGCTATTTATCCTTTCCATTGATCTACCTATAAATTTGTGAATCAGTGTAATAGTGTTCTGATCATTGTAACTTTAAAAATACAACTTAATAGCTCATAAAGGAAGTACTGTTTTCTAAATTTTCTTATTGTTGCTTTTTCTTTAGAATCATTCTGTCAAACTCCAGAAATTCCCTATAGGATTTTATAAGAACTGCAAAGAATTTACATCTTCATGGCTAGTCAGCATTCTCATTCAGGAACACCATAAGTCTCTCCATAAAGTGTTGTAGTTTTCTTAAAATAAGTTTCATTTGCTCCTTATAAGGCTATTCCTAAATTTATGCTAAAATTTCCTGGACTAGCCCCGGTGGCCTAGTGGTTAAGTTCGGCGCAATCTGCTTTGGTGACCCAGGTTCGGTTCCCGGGTGCAGACCTTCACCACTTGTCTGTAGTGGCAGTGGCGGTGGCTCACATACAAAAAGAGGAAGATTGGCAACAGATGTTAGCTCAGGACGAATCTTCCTCAGCAAAAAATAAAAATTATAATAAAAATTTAAAAAATAATAAAATTTCCTAAACGTATACCAAATTTTATTGGAAAGGGGGGGTTTTCACTTCCTATACTTTCTAGTTGGCTACTGCTAGCATAGAGGAAAACTATTGATATGTATTTATATTTTATTTAGCTACTCAACTAAACTGTTATAAATAAGTTCTAATAGTTTTCAATTGGTTCCTGTCAATTATCTAGACAATCATTTGCAAAATAACTCTGAACAGTTAACGTCTCTTGCCAATCCATGAGAAACAAAGCAGTCAGGATTCAAGCTCTGCCTATCTCTGAGTGTCTCTGCATCCCCATTCACATACACCTGCAAGATTTTGCACTATTAAGATTTCCTACATCTCACAGGAAAGGGATCACATTTCCTACACTGCTGTACATATGGCACCATAAACTAAGCACAGCTGTAACTTTAATCTTATGAACCTAATTTTGTTTTCATTTCATTCCATTTTCAATTTTAATTTCATTTCAATTTCAATTTTTCATCCAATCAACAAATATATATTGAAAATCTACTATTTGATAGAAGTTTTTTATATTCCTAGATATAGAGGCAAATTCAAAAAAAGGATGTTTTGATGCTGAAATATGTTCTCATTATTTATGTTTTGTTTCTAAACTACAAAGTAATTTATCAATGCTCATTCTGAATTAGTCAACTTATGACATCTTTTAAAAACTAAAAGCTGAAAAACAATAGAATTAGGTGGAAAACAATTAGAAACAATAAAAGAATTAATTTAATACAAGTGATGGGTTACAAAATTAACATGCATATATCAAAGATTCACCTATATACAAAACTAGAAAACAACTTAAACAGCTAAAATATCTCATTTATGATACTCTTATAAAGAGAAAATTACCTAGGAATAAATCTAATTAACAATGCATGTTTACACTTATATTTCCTTTGTGTGTGTGTGTGTGCGTGTGTGTGAGGAAGATCAGCCCTGAGCTAACATCTGCCAACCTCCTCTTTTTGCTGAGGAAGACTGGCCCTGGGCTAACATCCATGCCCATCTTCCTCCACTTTATATGGGACGCCGCCACAGCATGGCTTGACAAGCTGTGCATCGGTGTGTGCCTAGAATCCGAACCAGTGAATCCCGGGCCACCACAGCAGAGCGCGCCCACTTAACTGCTTGCCCCACCGGGCTGGCCCCTACACTTACATTTCTGGGAGATACCTATGAAAGTATCAAAAGTTGCACTGCTGAGGGGCCAGCACAGTGGCATAGTGGTTAGGTTCACACACTCCGCTTCAGCGGCCTAGGGTTCATGGGTTCAGATCCTTGGCGCAGACCTACACATCGCTCATGAACCCATGCTGTGGCAGTGTCCCACATACAAAATAGAGGAGGACTGGCACAGATGTTAGCTCAGGGACAATCTTCCCCAAGCAAAAAGAGGAAGTTGGGCAATAGATGTTAGCTCAGGGCCAACCTTCCTCACCAAAAAGAAAGTTGCACTGTTGAAAAAAAGACTTGTGGGAAAGGTACAAATATTTTACTACAGTATACTTTTATCTATTTGATTTTTTTCTTAGGTACAAATACTATTTTTCAATTTAAATTAGAGTAAAAATCATAGCATGAATATAAAACTAAATATTGGTAACTTTACCCCTTGAATAAAATATTTGACTGCAAAATGTATTAATGTATATATAATGAAACTAAATGCCAAGTGTTTCATTTTGGTGAAATGCTTTTTTTATAATGAAGGCCTCTGAAATTTAAATCCTTAAGCAGCTGCTAATATAGAAACGAGATTCTCAGTCCTTCCTATTGCTATCTTAACTATTACTAATAAGCTTATACTAACCACTCATGAACTGAGAAGGAAGCAGATGACTTCAGGTTTTCTCTCAACAAAACAGTAAATTACTTCTGATTTGGTGAGGGGAGATAGATTTGAGGTCTTTTACATTTCTAGAAGGATCTGGGTTCAGCATGACTGAAAGAGTAAACATCCAGGTAGCTCACTAGTCACTGGGAATACAGCTGTTTGCTAAGATGTAAAGATGAAGTACTTTCTTTAGTTCTCTCTGCATAGAGGAAGGTAGATAGGGCAAATCACAGGCAAAGTGCAAAGGAGGGGAAACTTATCTTCAGTATTCCTAGGCTTTTTTCTACTATTTTTTTCTCATTAATAGTTCCCAATCTCTTTCCAAAAAAACCTCACTGCTTTCTAATCTATTCCTCTAAATTTCTAAAATAAAAGTGAAATCTATACCATAACCAAAACTCATTTTCAATAACAAACTAATATAATTTTTAAAACATTTTATGACTTATTCAAACTATCTTGAGCATTAAAGAAGCTTGGGAGAGGAAGGAGTTCTTCAGTTGGCCCCAAATTCACATATACCTAAGAGTAGTTCTAAAGACAGATCAGCTGAGTTTAAGATTAGAAAGTAGTAATCAACTTCTCCCATTGAGATATAATATTAATTTCAGGGGAAACTGAGCCTCAGCTACAAATTTTAGAGGCCTATTCATAGGTGTTAATTCACAGGAAATTTTCCAGCATTTCTGACATCTTAAGCCAATGAACCCAGCTACATGCGAGTTATTGGACCCTTCTTTCAGTAAGTTCTCCTCTCCCGCTAGTCCTCAAATTCACAGATACAAAAGGGAAAATATCTAGCATCATTGTGTCCCCTCCCTTAGCCTGTGCCTCAGTGATTTCCTCAAACTCTGAAATCATGTTTATAGCTTAGAGCTTCTGATTTGGTCAAATTAAAGTAGTACCAATAACAGACATTTATATTAACAACTTACTACATATGGCTAATAACCAGGAGTAATTATAATTTTAAATATAAATCATATTAACTCCATTAGAAATATTATTGGCTCAGAAGCACAAACTCTTCTAATATATGTTCTATCTTCAGTCTATTCCTTATATAGTTAGAAATCCCAGTTAAACAAGTTTAAAAACTAAGAATGAATATTACTACTCATAAACAGCCAGTGGTGATTTGATCAAGATGTAGGCCAAGTTTGATTCTTAAAAGAAATATAAAGAATTAGTGGTAAAAGTACTTAATTGTAGCCTAAGGAATTTAATTTTCAAGTTACTTCTTTTAAACTATTTGAAGTGGGGGGAAGGTGGTGGTAACATTGCTTAAATTCATTTGTTAATAAAATTATACTTTTGATATTAGAGGTTAGAAATCTATAATGGCTTCAGCAAAGCTACCATCTGACTTCAGGCAATAAATGAACCTTTACAGTATGGACTATGTAATTAAAGGTTACAGGTTGGCAAGAGACTGAAAATACATACCTAAGTATTCTGAGAGAGAAAATTTTCAACAGATTAAAACTTTAATCTTTAAATTCTCCAGTAACAAAATTTGGGATATATCCATGGGGAGAAAAACTACTAAAGGGGTTTAACCAAGAACAAAGATACCTGGATTCTAATGTTAGCTTTATGCTCTTGGCCTTAGTTTCACAAGTAAAAGAATGACATTAGATTAAGTTTCTTTCAGCCTGAAAATTTTAATTTTTAAGTCATTTACAAATGGGCATGCCAAATGAAATAGTGTAAAATAAAGTAGTTGTACTTATTTTACTCTTAATTAAGTAACCTCCAATTATTTAGGGCACCAAAAAACATACAACAGGAGGAGAAAAACTACTGTCAAAGAAATCAGAGATTTTTTTATATCTTTTACATCTTTTGTGAATATATATTTTTAGAAATACATTCTCTTCAACATGGCAATGTTCTCAAATGATGAGACACTGATTCAGGGCTTTTTAGAATTTTACTATGTGTAATATTTTAAATGTGGGAAAGAGATGGACTGAAGTCACTGAATATATGAATTTACAAACATATTTCTTAGAAACAAAATTTCACAACATGAAAGAATTTTGTGGTTTAAGACAGTAAATCAAGACATGGTTAAATGTTTGCTGCCATCTTGTGGCTAATTTTACTCTAAGAAATCTTTTCCTTAGCTGTTTATATTTCAGTTCTAAGATTATTAGCTATCTTGTGGCTAGTTATTCAATAGTTTGCATTTTAAGGAAATTTTTCAATTAACTGTTTACGCTTCCATATATAAAGCCATGCTTCCATGGCTATAAATTTGGAAAGGAGTGCATAAGCCATCTAGTCTGACATCATGATAAATGCAGGAGTATGAACTAGAACCATGAAAAACAATTCTTCCTTATAATGAGCATTTTTGTAAGCTTTATAACAAAAGCTATCTCCATCATTTTTGTAGCAAGCATTCTGTTCTATGTTCTAGCATTGTATTACCCTCTATGAACATTCTGGGGAACAATCCTTTATTTATAACATATTCTTGTCCCATAGAAATTTTAAAAAACAAACAAATCAAAGTCTGTTAATTGTTCTAAACACTGAGGTAGGGAGTTTTAATCAAGTATTATCTAGTTTATAAACCACAATAATTTTACCTCAATGTCTTTTAAGGTCAGGCTTAACTATGATAAAATAAACGTTTATTCCCAGGAATGTCCAAGGCAATCTCAGTTACAGTGCCACTGTACTGAAAAGAGTCGTCTATCAACACATTCTCCTCCGTCTATGTCATTTGTGCAAAGATGAAGGGGTCTATATCTGTCTATCACATGTCTTTCCCATATATGATGCAGAAATCAAATTATCTTTTTTTTTTTTGTGAGGAAGATCAGCCCTGAGCTAACATCCATGCTAATCCTCCTCTTTTTGCTGAGGAAGACCAGCTCTGAGCTAACATCTATTGCCAATCCTCCTCCTTTTCTTTCTTCCCCAAAGCCCCAGTAGATAGTTATTATGTCATAGTTGCACATCCTTCTAGTTGCTGTATGTGGGACGTGGCCTCAGCATGGCCGGAGAAGCAGTGCATCAGTGCGCACCCGGGATCCAAACCCGGTTCACCAGTAGCGGAGCGCGTGCACTTAACCGCTAAGCCATGGGGCCAGCCCCAAATTATCTTTTTTTTAAGGGACAAGATTTCATCCAAGATCTACTACAGGCTATATGATTTCTGGTGAGTCATTTAACTTCAATAATTTATTTTCTCATATATCTTAACTTTAATCTGTATATAATAAAGATAATTATATATTCATAATGGCATTTGATTTTAAGAGGTCGGACTGAGAAAACTGGATTGGCAACTTGCCTGATAGGAAAAGCCACTAGCTATAACTCACCTATTGCTTTCACTAAGATAAAAGAACAAGAGAACAAAATACCCTCTATTTTACAAATAGCCAGGTCAAAGAGCACTAATGAAAATCACAAGGTATATTACAATAAGTCCCAGAAGCCTCACTAAATCAGAGCCACAAGAGCCACAGGCTATGAGGACCTGTTTATAAGCTAGGGACTCAAAGAAATGTTTCATGCGTCTATACTTCTAAAAATCTTTTCCAAATAACTTATTAAACCATTTGTCTTCAACACACACAAATCTAAAACTCTCTAACATTCATAATTAACAAGTCATTAGAAATGTACAGGTTTAGACTGAATGCATTGCTATGGAGTTTAAATTTTCATTGTAGTAGTAGTTTAAGAACTTACAGCATCTGCTTTACAAATGGTGTTGGCTACATGTCGACATAGCATCTTTAACCAGTTTTCTTTTGGAAGTTCCTCCGATGTCATCTGGAAACTGAGCAGCACATTTGCCTGCTCTGTTGGTGGCCTCACAAGCAAGGCAAAAGCATTATGACAATCTAGGATTCCAGAATAAACATAAATATTAAATGTTACTCCTTGGAAAACGACAGATTCATGCAAGTTTAGTTCCTTCAGAGCAACAAAATTCCAATGAAATTATCTCTTCTCCACCCTTCCTGTCCCCTCTTTTTTTTAAGTGGACAAAGAACATCACCATATTACGTTGAAACATTGGAAAGAACTATAATAGTACGTACCATGTGAGAAACTAACAATGATAATTTGACATTAAAGAAGCAGTATTTTCCATGACATTTAATATTTTATATGATGGAGTTTTTAAAATTATATCATTTCTTAGAATTCTAGAATTTAAGTTTTAAACTAAAATGGCATTGTAAGAATAACAACTCAACCTACTCAAATCAAGTTCACAAAAATAAAATTGATATTTCCAAATATCAAAATTGTCACAAAATGTTTTTTAACAAAAAAAACAAATTTTATTCTTTTAGCATCCTGGAACCTATTTTAAACAAAGAAGTCTTCCATAATTGTAATCCAAAAATATAGAGATGATTTAAATAAATGCATTATGTAACCTTTAATGAATCCAGAATTTGACAACCAAGTAAAGATAGCAATATAAATTGCTGTTCAAGTTTTCTTTAATTGTCTCTATTAACTCAAAGCCTTCCATCACTATAGGATGGGATCAGTAAGGGAACCAGCTTACATTGTAAAAACATATGCCTAACATCCAAAATATGGCCATGCACACACATCACTAGGTGCTAATTAAACAGATGACGCTGTTTTCGGTAGGTATAAAGTTTGGCAATTTCAGACCTTCAGAGAAACCTCCCTAACACTATCAAAGTTGAGAGTAAAAGCTTTCCTTAATACACATTTGACCCCATGTCAAGTCTACCACAGTTACTTTGGATGTATTTATTCACGCACATCTTTTCCTATCATATCCTAAATATATCCCTAAAAATGCAGCCATTGGCAACAGGGAAGGTATAAGACGCAGAGCACAGTTAATAGACTGGTGATTTCTTTTGGATTCTGAGGAAATAAAAATAAGTTTTGGTGTGGGAATAGACTAGGCTAGGGCACTATTTTGACATGTAACCATTGAAGGGAGGAAGATACTCCTTAAGGGAAGAAGATATCCCACAGGTTGAAATAGCACTTTCATTTGAAAAAAAAATCAAAAATAAAGTCAGTTCCTAGAGATAGAGTTGAAGTTGAGATAGAAGTGTAAAAACAACTACTCTACCAGAACTAACCAACTACACTTAAAGATAATTTACCAGTTAAAGAAAGAAAAATAAGGGAGTGAATCAAACCTACAATGAATATAAACTATTTTTTATCTAGCCAATAGTTTATCCAATGAGCATACCTTCTGTCTCTCTTATGTCCAGCACCTTCTTAATTTGAGAAAGAGGCATTAGATGAATATGCTTAAGAGAAGCTGGGGGTCGGGTATGGCCATGAGGACTCCTAAAAGGGCCAATAACCTTGTGCCGTTTTCTTGCTATCTGATTAGAGGGAAAAAAAAGTCACTATCAGTAATATGAATAAAAACAATTAAAGACCAAATACTTAAAAATAAAATGGTACTAATGACATAAATCTATATGCAGCTCATTTGACTATCAGTCATTCCAGAATTAGTATGTGATAAGAAGTAGAGTTACTTTGTGACAAATGCATACATGTAACTGTACCAGAAATTGTGTAGCTCTTCTCATGTTTATATGGCAAGAGCTCAAAAGTCAGGAAAATAGGCCAAGGGACAGGGTCTATGCAAAAGGTCCCAGAGGTGTGAAAGAACTCAGAAGCATTGTCAGAAGTAATAGGATCAAGGGTGGAAGAATCTTCTTGAGTTCAGGAAGGGGAATAGTGCTCTGGGATCTCCGTCTTGGGTTCAAAAGATAATCGATATCAATTTAAGAGCAGAATTCACAATTATCTCAGATCTTGTGCAAGACACTGAGGATAAAGAGTGAATAACACAGAAATGGTCCTGCTCTCATGATATTTATACACTACTGAAAAACAGAAAGATTACAGAAATAACTAACCAATACATTAAACAAATAATACAAATTATAAACTCAAGGTGGTGTGTTAAGATATAACTTTTACCGGGGCCGGCCCGGTGGCATAGCGGTTAAGTTTGGGCGCTCTGCTTCGGCGGCCTGGGGTTCGCAGGTTCGGATCCCAGGCGCGGACCAAGGCATGGCTTGTCAAGCCATACTGTGGCGGCGTCCCATATAAAGTAGAGGAAAATGGGCATGGATGTTAGGCCAGGGCCAAGTTTCCTCAGCAAAAGAGGAGGATTGGCATTGGATGTTAGCTCAGGGCTAATCTTCCTAACACACACACGAAAAAGATATAACTTTTACCTAAACTGGGAACTCATGCAAAAGGAAGAGATCGGTAAAGTAACACTGGAAAAGACAGGAGGCAAAATCACAAAGGACCTCGTGATTCATGATGTACTTGAGTTCTGTGAATTTTATAAAGTCTTTAAATTTATTGTTTTCATTTCCATGGAAGCCTAGTATATTATTTTGACTTTTTAAAAGAACATCTCTTTTGAGGTTATAATCATCAACTGAAAGACATTAACACAAAAAGATTTAGATTAAGTTACTTAATGAATTGAGATTGGTCATGATAATGAATATGAAAAAGTATAACTGAAAACTGTACTAACTTGTATTGACTAATGAGAAAAGATCAAAAGGCAGTCAGTATCATATTCACACTGAAGCAGAAATATGACACAGATCTATGTTACACATCAAATATTAAAAGTTCATTTGCATTAACATAGTAAAAATAAGCAATAAAGACTCTTTATTTAAATAATTATTTCCACTGGAGTATTTAGATGTACTTTTGATGACATAAATGATAGTACATCAAGGTAAAAAATTCAAAACATAGAAGAAAATATATCCTTAAATACTAAATTAGTTTACCTTCAGTAAAACATCACCCATATTTAAGTCAATATAGATTTTTTCCATTTTAAATGTCTCTAACTTTTACTACCCTCTTCATCTCAAATTTGCTAAGAGTTTTGTTTTGTTTTGTTTAAACAAACAAGCTAAAGGAAGAGTTTAGGATTAAAAATCTTGAAGCTCAAACTTCACCTTAGAAACAGAGCTGTTTCAGCTAATGTGATTCTGAGGCATGGAGACTAAGAGAGAGTAGAACAAAAAGTCACAGGTAAAGGAAATGAGAGGGTAGGGTATCACATAATGGACTCAGAAGTCACAAGGAATGACCAATGGCAGGAATTAAAGTGGAAGGGAAGTCAATGAGCCAGTTAAAAAAGACTTCACGGAATTTGAAGGGGATGTAAGATCAAAACCTTAAAGTAAACCAAAACTCTCTCAGGGTTAAGGGGATAAAAACCAGAATGGATTAGCAAGGAAGTAAAGGTAACCTAACCTAGTAGATGAATGGAGCCAGCTGACCTAGGGTCTTCAACAGGAAAAACTTCAAAAAGCTTTAATAGAAGCAAACAAATAGAAGTACCGAGCAACCAAGTACAGTAAAACCCCAACGTAACACAAATTCAGATAAAATATGATTGAATATTGACTCCACTTAGCCCTTTTCTCAAAAACAGAGCAGGTAAGAGACAAGGAGTTCAGAATGATCTACTTCATGATTTTTTGACTCTCTCAGTTTAGGGTACAGTATTTTTTACTGTCTTTATTTTTGTGTTTTGTGACATTACTGACCAAATGAAAGTACCATTTTTCACTAACCTCACAACAACCTCTGCATTTAACACCAGTGAATTTTTGGTGAGATTTTATTGTACCTGTAACTGTGCATGGCTTGTTCTCTAAGATTCCCTTGTATTTTACACTTTAAATAATAATATACATGATATAAGAGGGCAGCTCTAGAAGAGAAGTGAAGTAGAAAAGGTTAAAAGGAAGAGGTATAGACTTTAAGGAAACCCATCAAATCACTTTAATGAAAGCAAAAGAAAGTTACTCAATAACAGAAATGTCAAATTAGTCTTCTGTTAGTCTGTTTTATCAAAAAGAACAGTTTTATCTTCTGAGATGAAGGAAAATACACTCCCTTTATATGCCCCATTAGATTGTTTAGTTGTTTAAAAATACACTATTAAACGAATGAAAGAGAGCTGAAAAAGCAAACAAATATAACACCATTTGCCTGGGGGAAAAATTTAACTTAGATGAGAATTTTAGAATTAGAATCATTGCAACCCATCTGATATACTGACCACTCAATCACTCTAAACCTACTGACTTAAGGAAGAATCAGAGGATCACAGTTCATAATATTAAATAATCAAGTTATCACCCTCTTCAACAAAATACTGACCTCTTTTTTGCTGAAAAAAGCTACTTAAATTTTAAAAAGAAGAACTCATAATTACTTCATAAACCTTGAATAAATATACATAGAAATAAGAAGTTCCTAAAATTCTTGACCTAAGCATTTACGTGCCCTGAAATAAACTAAATTTTCATTTGGATTTGGATTTGAAGCCATGGAAATTTATTATACTTCTTAATATTAGGCCTTCTCCTAAAAGCATTCTATTAAAAGTATTAAACCAACAATTGCTCTCAATTTAAAAAATATGATTATTTAAGTTCACTTTAAACATATAATACTTCAATCAAAGCTTGGTTTTAAACATTCAGGGAAGTCACACAGATCAGTGGTGTTATACTCTATTAAGCACAATTTTACCTCCAGGCAGTCATTGAAGAGGAAGAGAGTTACTTGTTCTCCTCTGTCACAGGGGTGCTCACCTAGAGAAATTGTTTCAACTCGTTGGACTAAGCTTCGGTGAGAAGATAAAAGATTAGCCTGTATAGATTGAAATATTAATAGAAGAGATCACTTGGTAGTATGTAATTTTTTAAAAGTTATAATTAAAAAAAAAAGTGGGGCCAAGATTCTGTTCATATGAAAACTATAGAATCTAAATAACAATAAAGAGAAAGTAAATTCACAATCATCAAAAACGAACACTTACTGGGCATCCATCTACTTCATAGACAACATCAAAAATTTGCTTTTGAGCTTCAGTTTTTCTCTTATCTTCATTAATATGCCTGGAAAATTAATAAGGTTACCTTAAAAACTTTAACTTTTAAAACAACAGAATATGAAAACTGCAAATACATCTCATGTCACAAAAAAGTCCTTCCATGTAGCCTCCCTTAATTTTGATAGCTGAATCAGTTAAATAAAATATTCTCTAAAAGTATCCCATGACACTAAAAAAAAAATTCCACAGATCCTTCAGCAAAGTATGTCTTACTATACTCCTTACTATATTCTTTTCTTATAAATCACTATATACTTCAAGTTCTAACTATAAGTTCAGTTAAGGTTTTATGCAAGTCATTCCCAAGTCATACGCTAATCATTTCACTGAAACAAAAACTAAGACTACTGCTTCCAAATAAGATGGAATAAGAAGGAAAGAATTATACCCTTCTGCCTGAAACAATTAAAAAACCGTCAAAACATAAAAGAAACAAGGGTTCTCAAGACACTGAAAGTCAATTCTTGAGACAGGAAACAAGGTAAGTGAGCTATAGTCTACTACACTGTTTATAAGAGACACATTTTAGGTTCAAAGACATAAAGAGGCTGAAAGAAAAATGATGGGAATACTCCACCCAACAAAAGCAAAATATACATTCTTCTCAAGTGTATATGCAACATTCTCCAGATTAGGCCATAAAATAAGCCTTAAAAAGTTTGAAAGGATTGAAATAATATAAAGTATATTTTCCAACAAAAATGGAGTGAAATCAGAAATTAATAACAAAAAGAAATTCTGGAAATTCACAAATATGTGGGAATTAAGTAACACACTCCTAAATAACCAATGGGCCAAGAAGAAATCACAAGAGAAATTAGAAAATACTTTGAGATAAAAACACAACATACCAAAAATTTATGGGATACAACTAAAGCAGTGCATTAAGGAAATTTATAGCTACAAATGCATATAATAAAACAAAATAATCTCAAATCAATAACCTAAGCTTTCACTCTAAAACACTGGGGGGAAAAGAGCAAACTAAATCTAAAGCAATTAATGAAATAGAGAATACAAAAATAACGGAAAAAGCAACAAAACTAAAAGTTGGTTCTTTGAAAACATCAACAAAACTGATAAACCTTTAGCTAGGCTGACCAAGAAAAAAAGGGAAAGAACTCAAATTACTAAAATTAGGAATAAAATATAGGACATCACTACCAATCTTACAGAAATAAAAAGGATTATAAGAAAACACTATGAACAATTATATGTCAACAAATTAGATAGCTTAGATAGCTCTGGACAAATTCCTAGAAAGACACAAACTACAGAAACTAACTCAAGAAGAAACAAAATCTGAATAGATCTATAACAAGAAATTCAATTAGTAATTTTAAAACTTCTTAGAATAAAAACCCCGGGTCCAAATGGCTTCACTGAGGAATTCTACCAAACACTTCAAGAATTAATAATAATTCTGCATAGGGCCGGCCCGGTGGCTTAGCGGTTAAGTGCGCGCGCTCCGCTGCTGGCAGCCCGGGTTCGGGTCCCAGGCGCGCACGGACGCGCTGCTTCTCCAGCCATGCTGAGGCCGCGACCCACATACAGCAACTAGAAGGATGTGCAGCTGTGACATACAACTATCTACTGGGGCTTTGGGGGGGAAAAAATAAATAAATAAAATCTTTAAAAAAAAATAATAATAATTCTGCATAAATTCTTCCAAAAGATAGAAGAGGAAGAAACATTTCCCAACTTCTTCAATGAAACCAGTAGTAGCCTGATACCAATACCAGACAAAGGCATTACAAGAAAACTATCAACCAATATCCCTTTGAATATAAACACCAAAATCCTTAACAAAATACTAGCAAACTGAATCCAGCAACATATGAAAAGGATTATACACCATGACCTGGTGAGATGATATCCCAAGAACTCAAGCTTCAGTTAACATGTAACAATGTAATACACCATACCAAGAGAATAAAGGACAAACACCACACAACCACCTCAGTAGATGCTGAAAAAGCATCTGACAAAATCCAAGACCCTTTCATGATAAAAAAACTCAACTAGGAATAAATGAGGACTTTCTCAGCCTAATAAAGGGAATCTACAAAAATCCCACAGCTACCACCATACCTAGTAGTGAAAGACTGAACGTTTTTCTCCTAAAAGGAACAAGACAAGGACAAGATGTGCGCTCTCACCACTTCTGTTTAATATTGTACTGGAGCTGCTAGCCAGGGCAATTAGGCAAGAAAATGAAATAAAAGGCATCCAGATTGGCAAGGAAGAAGTAAAACTATCTCTATTTGCAGACGACATGATCTTGTTTACAGATAATTCTAAGCAATCCACTAAAAAGTTATTAGAACTAAAACAAGTTCAGCAAGGCTGCAGAGCACAAGATCAGTCTACAAAATTCTACCGTCTTTCTATATACTAGCAGTGAACAATCCAAAAATGAAATTAAGAAAGCAATTCCATTTACTACAGCATCAAAAACAATAAAATAGGAATAAATTTAACAAAAGAAGTGTAAAACTTATACTCCGAAAACTACAAAACATAATTGAAAGAAATTAAAGAACTAAAAAATGGAAATAAATGTTCACAGATCACAACCTTAATATTGTTAAGATGACAATACTCCCCAAATTGAAATAAAGATTCAACAAAATCCCTATCAAATTCCCCACTGTTCTCCTCCCCTAAAACTGACAAGCTGATCCTAAAAAGCTATATGCAAATTCAAGGGACCCAGAATAGTCAAAACAATCTTGAAAAGGAAGAACAAAGTTGGAGGACTCACACTTTCCAATTTTAAAACTTAGTATACAAAGCACAGTAATCAAGACTGTGCGGTACTAGCATAATCATAGACGTATGAAATAGAATTGAGAGCCCAGAAATAAACCTTCACATTTATGGTCAGCTCATTTTCAACAAAGGTGCAGAAGAAATTCAGTGGAGAAAGAACGGTCTTTTCAACAAATAGTGCTACAACAGATTTCCATATTAAAAAAGAACATCGGGGACGGCCTGGTGGCGCAAGCGGTTAAGTGCGCGCGCTCCACTGTGGCAGCCTGGGGTTTGCCAGTTCGGATCCCGGGCAAGCACTGACACACCGCTTGGCAAGCCATGCTATGGTGGCGTCCCATATAAAGTGGAGGAAGATGGGCATGGATGTTAGCACAGGGTCAGTCTTCCTCAGCAAAAAAAAAGAGGAGGACTGGCAGATGTTAGCACAGCGCTGATCTTCCTCACACACACACAAAAAAACATCAATCTGTACCTTGCCCCTTATACAAAAATTAACTCAAAATGGATCACAGACCTAAATGATTTTTACCTAACAACTAACATTGCAAAGCTTCTTGAAGAAAACAGGAGAAAATCTTTGTGATGTTGGGCTAGACCAAGATTTCTTAAATAAAATTATAAAAATACCATTCACA
This sequence comes from Ceratotherium simum simum, assembly GCF_057802395.1. Classification (NCBI taxonomy): domain Eukaryota; kingdom Metazoa; phylum Chordata; class Mammalia; order Perissodactyla; family Rhinocerotidae; genus Ceratotherium; species Ceratotherium simum. The sequence continues at coordinate 48,689,105 of NC_141914.1, forward strand.
AGAAAAACTGATAAATTGGACTTCATAAAAATCTAAAACTCCTGTTTTTTGAAAGAAACTGTTAAAAAAACATACCACAGACTACAAGAAAATATTTGCAAATCACATATCTGACAAAAGTCTGTTAACCAGAATATATAAAGAATTCTGAAAACCCAACAGTAAGAAAATAACCCAAATTATAAAAAAAAAAAAAAAGTAGACAAAAGACTTGAACATAGATATCACCAAAGAATATGGATGGCAAATAAGCACACAGAAAAATGCTCAACATCATTTGTCATTAGGGAAAATGCAAGTCAAAACTACAATGAGATATCACTACACATCTCCTAGAATTTCACAAATTAAAATGACTAACCATACTGCAAGTTGATAAGGACATGGAGCCACTGGTACTCACCATACACTGTTGGTGGGAATGTAAAATAGTACAACCACTTTGGAAACAGTTTGGCAATATTTTTAAAAGTTATACATACAGGTACTATATGACCCGGCCATTCCTACTCCTATGTATTTACCCAAGAGAAATGAAAGTATATGTCCATACAAAGACTTGTTCACAAATGTCCATAGCAGCTTTATTTGTAATAACTAGAAACTGGAAACAACCAAAATGTCCACCAACACATGAATGGATAAATCAATTGTAGTATATCCATATAATGAAAAACAATAAAAGGGAATGAAATATTGATATAAGCAACAATAAGGACTAATCTCAAAATGATTATGCTGAGTTAAAAAAGTCTGACAAAAGATAGTATACTGTCTGATTCCATTTAGATAAAATCCCAGAAAATGCAAATTACAGAAATAAAAAGAGCACTTGTTGCCTTGGGATGGGCAGGCGGGGCAGGGAGAGGCAAGAAAACGGATTACCAAAGGGCATAAGTAAACTTTTGGAGCTGATGGAAATGTTCCTTATCTTGATGGTGGTGATGGTTGCATGGGAGCGTATCATCAAACTATATTTTAAACATGTATAGTTTGTTAAATAAATACTTAAAACTATTAAAGCATATATCTATAACAAATTAATGTTTTTAAGTTAAGCCATGTGTAACTAATGTTGTTAGTATCCAATTTTAGGTTTTTTAGGTTTGCTTAAACGGCAAGGACTAGTTAATTGGTGCTGTCTCATTATTTCCTTTACCTGACAAATTATGTTTCAATAAACCATAATACCCATTTAAACCCCAGGCTAAACATGCAAGAATCTCAAGAATTCAAGAATTCAGATGTGGTCAAATTCTATAAGGTTTATAAATCAGCATCACAATTCAACACAAATAACAAATAGCATAAACTACCATCAAAATAATAATGGTAAAGTTTCTATACACTAAACAGGTAAACTGAGCAAGTAACCTCTAAGCTTTTCTCTTTTGTGAAAATATGTTAAAACTGACTGCCTACTTCATAGAGTTTGTTGAAAGAATCAAGGTAAATAATGTGTGTCAGAATATGTTAAACCATGAAGTGTTGAAAAAAAACTATTCTCTGGCTCCAAAACAAATCGAAAGCATGAAGGTTGGCTAAGGAACATATAAAAGACGAATATAAGCAAAAAACAAAACATGCATAACCCTTTCAGCAGCAACAGAAGTTGGTATTCGCTAATTTGAGCATTATTCTACTACTGAACCCTCTGTCTAGAGTTAATAAAGCTTCTAAGAGCTCCTTTGCAAGTATTTTAAGAAACTATTTCACATAGAAGCTCCCCATGGCATCTCAGAAATCATTTAATTAAATCTATTAAATATGTTGATATGTAAAGTCCAAAGAGTTGAAGTGCGCTCACCCTCCATGAAGCAAAACAATTAACAGCAACAGAGTTTTCAATTCCGATCATAATAGTCAGAAAAGATCATTTCTGATCAGAGCTATGTCTCCAAATAAGACCTATAGCAAGTAGCCTAAGGTTACCAATCAAGCTCCCCAAGTCAATTTATGAAGTTTATACTTTTAATACACCTCCAACCAACCTCATCAATTTAACTTCATAAAATTCAAGGTAAGAAAGAAAGTCACAAGTAAAAATCAAACAAGTATTATAAACCTTGTCTTTTTATCTCGCCATGGTGAAATTCCTGAGTTACATTTGGGTAGTTTATATGAAGACAAGACCAAGCTATGACTGGAGGTACGTGAAGAAAATGTCTATTATGAGTACATTTATAACATTTTCAAATTTGCAGACCATTGTTACTTCTGTGCATAGTAGTTTAATATCTTCAGAAATAAATGTTTTTGATTAATCAATGTATTCTTATAATACTTCTCTCTCATCATTTTAATGTGTAACTACACTATTAGAAAAATAATTTAGATACTATTTTACAAAAATTTGTTACTGATATTTTTCTCTCCATTTAAGACTCAAATTGTTCTATTAATTCCATTCTAAATCTAAAGAACATAAAAAATTTAAACAATGCACTTACGTCATTACTTCCTTTAGTGATCCAATAGCTTTTTCTAGAGTGCTTTTGTCAGGATTCTCTTCAGCTGTATGCTTCTTAAGATCTGTAATGATAAAATGTTTGCTCCACAATTAAAAAAAGTTCACTGGTTTTCCAAGACTTCAAAATGCTGGGGGGGCCAGCCCGGTGGCTTAGCAGTAAAGTGCGCACGCTCCGCTACTGACGGCCCGGGTTCGGATCCTGGGCGCGCACCGACACACTGCTTCTCCGGCCATGCTGAGGCCGCGTCCCACATACAGCAACTAGAAGGATGTGCAATTATGACACACAACTATGTACTGGGGCTTTGGGGAAAGAAAGGAGGAGGACTGGCAATAGATGTTAGCTCAGAGCCACTCTTCCTCAGCAAAAAGAGGAGGATTAGCATGGATGTTAGCTCAGGGCTGATCTTCCTCACAAAAAAAAAAAAAAAAAAATGCTGGGGCCAGCCCCATGGTGTAGTGGTCAAGTTTGGCACGCTCCGCTTCGGCAGCCTGGGTTTGCAGGTTCGGATCCCAAGCACAGACCTATGCCACTTACCAGCCATGCTGCGGCAGCAACCCACATACAAAATATAGGAATACTGGCACAGATGCTAGCTCAGGGTGAATCTTCCGCAAGCAAAAAAAGAGGAAGATTGGCAACAGATGTTAGCTCAGGGAGAATCTTCCTCAACAATAAAAAAAATGCTATCCATTTTGATAGATATAGGCTGATTAATTTTTAGATAATATCTAACCTTTACTTTATTATTTTTTTGTGTGTGTGAGGAAGATCAGCCCTGTGCTAACATCTGCCAATCCTCTTTTTTTCGCTGAGGAAGACTGGCCCTGGGCTAACATCCGTGCCCATCTTCCTCCACTTTATATGGGACGCCGCCACAGCATGGCTTGACAAGCGGTGCATCAGTGCGTGCCCGGGATCTGAACTGGCGAACCCCAGCCCGCTGCAGCGGAGCGCGCACACACTTAACTGCTTGTGCCACCGGGCCGACCCCATAACCTTTACTTTAAAAAAAAAAGTTTTACACAATGTTCTCCTAAGAGCTCCTTTCTTATACATTTGTTAAGGTTTCCAAACTTTTTTCTTTTTGCTGAGGAAGATTCACACTGAGCTAACATCTGTTGCCAATCTTCCTCTTTTTCGCTGAGGAAGATTCACCCTGAGCTAACACCCGGTGCCAATCCTCCTCTCCTTGCATGCAAGCCACTGCCACAGCAGAGCCACTGACAGACGACTGGTGTAGGTCCACACCCAGGAACTGAACCCAACCCACCAAAGCGGAGCACACCAAACCTAACCACCAGGCCACTGTGGCCAGCCCAAGTTTCCACCTTTTTTTATTGACTAAATTTTCAGAATATGTAACACAGATTTTCTTACACTGCTATCTCAATTCCTTTCTAGTAAAGTTTGGGAACTCCTCGATTCCTCAAACTCTCTCCATAGTGCTAAATGAAAACACACGATCCTCAATTAGCTGAGAAATCATTATGTGTGTTATATTTCATATTGGGGCTCATGGCTCCATCAGAGAGAGCATTCGGTGTCCTTTAGAGAAGGTTTGTTTAGTTTACAGGTTCATGAGGTGCTTACACTTTGACTCATAAATTCTTATGCAAGTTGTTTATAATGTTCCCTATGCCACGTTCCACCTAATGGTTCCCTAGTACCAAGCCCACCTAATCTTTTAAGTGGAATGATAGGAGAAAGGCTTAGAAATCATGTGCATTTTAGTCATGACACATTTGATGGATTTCAACAAGTACTTAATAAAACAATAATGAAGATAAATAAGCAAAAAAAATACACTGCTTGGTAAAGTTAACAGTTGGCTTGTTCCTATATTCTCCCTATAGTCTATAAAATGGGATATCTATTAAAGACTGGGGAAATCATTTTATAAGCTAGTAATTCTAAATTCCATTAGATAACCCTAGAGAGAACAAAAATTATCAATTTTTTAAGTTACTACTATAACTCATATGTTAACCAAAAGATTTTAAAGAAAAAAAGATTAACCAGTCACAAAATTAGCCTTGTCTGCTATACATACTACAGTAGTTAAGATTTGGGGATCACAGGCCAGCCCAGTAGCATAGCGGTTAAGTCCATGTGCTAAACTCCAGTGGCCTGTGGTTTGTGGGTTCAAATCCCAGGCACAGACCGACGCACCACTTATCAAGCCCATGCTGTGGCGGCGTCCCATATAAAGTAGAGGAAGATGGGCACGGATATTAACCCAGGGCCAGTCTTCCTCAGCAAAAAAAAGAGGAGGATTGGCAACAGATGTTAGCTCAGGGCTAATCTTCCTCACAAAAAAATAAAAAAATTTTTAAAAAAGATTTGGGGATCAAATGCTTTATTACAAACTTATTCCTGTTTGTCAGTTTTCATATTATTTTTTAAATTTAAGTATGAAAACTAAATTACAATGTTCTAAAAATATTCAGTACTTTAGTCAGCTAAATGTAAAAATCATATACATGCTTTTCTTTCACCACAGGCAAAATTTATTCATAAAAACTTATTTTCTGCTATAAAATTCCCTTCCATTGATCTCATATGTAGTTTAAGTTCTAGAATACATGGATGCATGTCTCAAGAGTGTTCTGCACAGTCTAAGGGTGAAAAAAGTAAACATAAGACCAAGTATACAGAACTTTACTAAGATTCAGAAAAGGACCAAATAACTTGAGACATATGAATTATCTCTCATGATTTTGTGGATGAATTTTGTTTACATGGATGTAAACTGATTTTGAATTAGTGACACACCACAAAATGAAAGACTTTAGCAGAGAGACAAAAAGTACAGTACTAATCAATATAATTGATATCAGAACAAATAAAGCATTTTAGGCCAGACTGAATTTTTACAGCACCAGTGAACTATTAAGATTATCCATAAAGATATTTTCTATGTAAATAAGACATAAACTTTAATGGTGAAATCTAAGAAAACTATGAAAATGAGAAGGATTTCAATTTTTTTAGAACAAAACAATTCCATAAAAACATCCAAAATAGTCTGAAAACAAATCAGACAAGTACCATTTAAAAGTAACGCAACACTGGGTAACCTCTGTACTGGTCGGATGAGAAGTTCAACAAGGCTTTGCCGTCCACATTCTGGTTTAGCTTGGTTTATCTGAAAGGAATTAATTTATTAAACAACCAAAAAAAAGTTTTCTGTAAAGATTAGACACCCTACATTTATTAGATTACACTTTCTCATTAGTGTCCTGTTAAAACCAAGAGAAGTGGTGGGGTGAAGTGGTGGGGTGGGAGCTGGCAGATTACTGTGGTTGAATAATCTTCCAGGCCCTCAAATGACCTCCTGGCCAGCCAAGGGTTAACATCTTAAACAGAAAGTGAGTTCCTCTACACACTTCCAAATATTCCATCTTAAGTTTCTCTTAAGTCTACAGCATTCACAAGAAAAAAACAGTTTTAAAATATTAATTACGCTGGGGCCTGCCCGGTGGCGCAAGTGGTTAAGTGCGCACACTCGGCTGCGGCAGCCTGGGGTTTGCCACTTCAGATCCCGGGCGTGCACCGACGCACCTCTTGTTAAGCCATGCTGTGGCGGCGTCCGGTATAAAGTACAGGAAGATGGGCATGGATTTTAGCCCAGGGCCAGTCTTCCTCAGCAAAAAAAGGAGGAGGATTGACATCGGATGTTAGCTCAGGGCTGGTCTTCCACACACACACACACAAAAAATTAATTATGCTGATATCATTGGATAAACAAAGTAAGGCACTGGTAAGAGAAAAAAATCATTAAAGGCAAAACAAAATCTCCCTGGAAAATTTTAGGTGTTTGAGCACTAAATCACGTATAACTTTTTGAAAAAAAAATAACCACATACAACATTCTCATTCACTCAGATGCCTCTTGGACCCTGCTACCTAACATGTCAAATCTTCTCAAGCTAAACATCACTGCCACTCTCTGGTACACCTAAAGTTAATAAATAACACTAAGGTATTCTTACATGGATACATTTTTACCAAAAGTATGATTTTAATAAACTCTGTCAGAAGTTATTCTCAGATTTTTATTTGAAAGAAATGTACACTACCTTCAGAAAAGCATGAAATCTTGGTTTCTGTTTTTCACATTTAATAATTGTTTCCTTGCTCATTTCAAAGAAGTTTACAAAGGGAGGATAGGTTTTTACCAAATCTTTTGACTAGGAAAAAGAAAAAAACACAACATTAATTTGTAATGCATGTCACCCTTAGACAATGAAACTTAGTCAAATAATCAATAGTCACAATCTGACATATTAGATGCAAAAGAAAAGTTTAAAGTAAGTTTTTTCTCAAGTTAAACAGAGAAATTTATTTTATAAACTTCTCACTAATGAGTTAATTGTTAAACAAAACGCATCAATTGGTACATATAGCCTAAAACCCGAAAAGCAAACAAAGACCCAGAAAGAAACAAAAGTATATTATAGCTTATTGTATTGATATAAACATGACAAAGTTTAAAAACTTCTATAAGTTCAGAATATAGTAATTAGAGTTGATCTACACAAAACCCAAAAGCATACTATTATTTATTGAAGGATCCAAACCACCATTAAAAGATCAATTATACCACCCAAAAATACAAACAAAAAAAGGAAAAATGTCTTGGTTAATAAAGGAGACTAATAGATATCAAAAAGATATGTGAAAATAATTTGCATATTTGGAATTCTCAACCAAGCAGAAAACACATTTAAGAGATTATATGGTAAGGATGGAAGTTAGAAGGAGGCCTCAGAAAACAAAAGCATCAGAACGCAAGGCACTGAAATTTATACAATGCATTCAAAGAGACTGAAAGAAATTTATAAATCCTATTCACAGCACCTCATTCAAAAGGAATTAACTTTATTTGATAAACTTAAGCTAAATGCTTCTTATCCTAAAGAAGCAGTTCATTAGAAGGTTTTATGCAGAGCAGACACAAAACAGCAAAAAATGCTATCAAGTAAAGAAAGAAAAATAAAAACTCGATTATAGAAAATTTCAGAAAAATCATTAATCTGTGGCCATTTATGAAGGGCAAATAATTTGATATATAGTAAAACAATTATAGCTATATAGTAGTATTCCTATTGATGATCTTGAGCTATCAAGAAAGTGTTCAATTGTATATAGAAAGTATGTTTCAGAAGACAAAAAACTTAACAATATATTTTACAGACACAACGTCAAAGTTTTAAATGCTCTCACATTTAAACAGGTAACTTTCATTCCCTGTCAGTCCTTGATCAAATGATATTTTAACCAGAAAACTTAAAAAAGAAATAAAATACTTACATATTTAAGAAAGATGTCACCAATGCTTTTGCTCTCATCCCAATTAACAATAAGGTCTTCAAGATCATCCTGAAAGAGCACAAATTAAAACACTTAAAACTGAACTTGACAATTCAAAATCTTTTAATATTTTCAAGATATTCATATGAAAGAAGCACTTTAGAAAGTACCTTAAATTTGAAATGCAAAACAATTAATACATTCTTTCTCAATAAGGAATTAACTTTTTGACTATGAAGAAAACATCCTTTGAAAAACGATTAAGAAAATACAAAGTGTCAAGTCAATAAGACTAACTTCCCAACATGATGTGATAGTTCAATATCTTTTGTAATTAACTATAAAGCTGATTGGTGTTATTTATTATAAAAAACTACTTTCCATCCTGCTGCTAAAGCATCTTATTTAACATCAGCCATTAGAAACTGTAATTTATAATAGAGGTCAGCAAACTTTACTTAAAGGGCCAGATAGTAAATATTTTAAGGCTTGCAGGTCATATGGTTTCTGTCACAAGTACTCAACTCTGTCCTTGTAGAGTGGAAACAGCCATAGACAATACATAAACAATGGAGTGTGACTGTGTTTCAATAAAGCTTTCTTTATAAAAACAAGCAAAACTTTACCAAAATCCAAAACCGGTTAGATTTGGTCCATCAACCACAGTTTGCTAATCTCTGGTCTATAAAATTTCTCAATCATCGTCCTAAAATACTACATATTTGTAAAAATTTAGATGACCTTTAAAAGCTCTAGAAGATAATAAAACACAAATCAGACGATAAAATGACATGCCAAGAAATGATATGCCCTAATTGAAATTCAACAAGTGACTTTGAAGTAGAAATTATTCAATAAGCTTTTATACCAGAGGTTCTCAAAGTATCATCAGTAGACCCCCCCCAGCATAATGTTTTAGTGGGATCCATGAGATTAAAACTATTTTCATTACAATACTAAGGTGTTATTTGTCCTTTCCACTCTAATTCTCTCACAAGTATACAATAGAGTTTGCTAGAGGCTACGTGGTATGTGATACTGCAACAGACTGAATTAAGAAGCAGATATGAGAAAGAGTCTTCTATTAAGCCAGACAGAGAAAACATAAAACACCACCCTTCTCACTATTTCTGTTTTGGAAATTAGTTATTTTTCATGAAGAATATGTTATTTATGTTACCATAATGAGTTATTATGACTTTAAATGTATTAATAGGGGCCGGCCCGGTGGCGCAAGCGGTTAAGTGTGCACCCTCCGCTGCAGCAGCCCGGGGTTCGCCGGTTCGGATCCCAGGCGTGCACTGAGACACTGCTTGTGGAGCCGTGCTGTGGTGGTGTCCCATAGAAAGTAGAGGAAGATGGGCACAGATGTTGGCTCAGGGCCAGTCTTCCTCAGCAAGAAGAGGAGGATTGGTATCAGATGTTAGCTCAGGGCTGATCTTCCTCACAAAAAAAATAAATAAATAAAACAAATGTATTAATAAATATTTTTTAAATTGGATATTCACCCAATAATTGCCCAAAAATTAACTCAGAATAGATTATAGACCTAACTGTAAGAGATAAAACAAATACAACTTTTAGAAGAAAACAAGAGAAAATCTTCAAAATCTTGGGTTAGGCACAAATTTCTTAGATATGACTCCAAAAGCACAGTAGATAAAACAAGAAATGGATAAACTGGACTTCATCAAAATTTAAAACTTTTATACTTCAAAACGCACCATTAAAAACATGAAATGACAGGGGGCTGGCCCCATAGTGTAGTGGTTGAGTTCGTCATGCTCCACTTTGGCAGCCCGGGTTCGCAGGTTCAGATCCCAGGCACGGACCAAAACCACTCATCAGCCATGCTGTGGCAGCGACACACATAAAAAAACAGAGGAAGACTGGCACAGATGTTAGCTCAGGTCTAATCGTCCTCAATCAAAAAATAAAAAAAAGAGGAAGATTGGCAAGAGATATTAGCTTGGGGCAAATCTTCCTCGCCAAAAAAGAGAGAAAAGACAAGCAAGAACAGACTGGAAGAAAATATTTGCAAAACACATAGCTGATAAAGGACTTGAATCCAGAATTTATAGAGAACCTTTACAACTCAATAAGACAACCCAATCAAAAAAATGGACAACAGATCTAAGCACACATTTCACCAAAGATAATGTACAAATGGCTAACAAACATGTGAAAAGATACTCAATGTCATTAATCATGAGGGAAATGCAAATCAAAACCACAATGAGATGTACTTCACATCCTAGAATGGCTATTTAAGAAAAAAAAAAAGTATTGGCGAAAATGTGTGGAAATTTGAACACTCATACATTACTGGGAAAAATGTAAAATGATGTAAAAGCCTGGCAGTTTCTCAAAAAATTTCAAATATAAGACTACCAATATCACCCAGCAATTCTACTCTCCTAAGTATCTACTAAACAAATGAAACCATGCCCACACAGAGATTTGCACACAATGGTCATAGCAGCATTATTCATAATAGCCAAAAACGTGAAGAACCTAAATTTCCATCAATGGTGAATGGATAAAGAAATATGGCATACCCATACAATGGACTATTATCTGGCTACAAAGGAACAAACCACTAACATGCTACATCATAGATGAAATTCAAAAATACGCTAAGTGAAAGCAGCTAGACATAACACCGCCGCATACTGTACATTTGCATTTATATGAAATGTCCAGAATAGGCAAATTCATAGAGACAGAAAGTAGATTAGTGGTTGCCTCAGCTAAGAATGAGGATTAACTATAAATAGGCATGAAAGATCTTATCGTGGGAGGAGAAAATGTTCCAAAACGGATTAATGGAGATAGCTGCATTGCTTGGTAAAGTTATTAAAATCATTGAATCATATATCTCGAATAGGTAAATTTAAAGACATGTAAAATATACCTCAATAAAGCTGTTAAAAAATTGATGCATCCTAAAAAATACTTTTAAATTTTAATTTCAAATACAGTTAATACCAATAGGTAAAACCCACATAAACAAAGTTCCTCAATAATTTTTAAAAATGAAAAAGGATCCTGAGACCATATAAGAATCACTGCTATACCAGCAGACTCAAAAAAGTTTAAAAGGGGAAAAAATTACTTCTGATAGCATATAAGTGAACTCAAAGCAAGAATACTTTAACAGCTCACAAGTCAAGAAATAAGATTTAATTATTTAAAATTGCACTTGAAAGAAACAATAGAAAGAAAAAGATTAAAAATAAGATAAACCTTGAGGCAATATAATGTAGTGAATTCTAGCACTGACTAGCTTAATTTTAAATATGGGCTCTAGGGCTTGTTAGTTCTGTGCCCTTGGGTAAGTTACTTAACCTCTAAGTGCCTCAATTTCCTATTCTAAACAATTAGGACAGTAATGATTCCTATCTCATAAAGGATTAAATTAGTTAATACTTGTAAAACACTTAAAAGAATCCCTAACAAATAGTAGTGCTCAATAAAGTATTATTAACTATATTTTCCTATGTATTTAACATAAAGTAGGGGGGATATTTGGAAAACTGATGCAAAAGAGAAAAAACTTAGAACTCTGGCAATGTAATCTAGTGGTATGTTTTTAAAGTGTAAAAAACTACAGGATGGCTTTATATACTCATATAAGAACATCGCTATCAGAAAGCAAAAATCTCTAGGCACTCTGAAAAATAGTTTACTCTGTTTCTGGTTAATCTTTAATTCCTAATGCTTGTTGATTAAATAAACATTTCTGCATTAATCAACTGTTAGCTCAAGAACTAAGTAACAAAGGAACTAAGGCTTAGAGAGATTAAGTAATTTGCATCAAATCACTGAGTTGTGAACCAGTATTCACACTCAGGTTTGTCTGACTCCAGATTCCATGTCATTCCACTTCATCTATACCACAGTTCCTATCCATTAGAAATGGGGAGTCAGATTGGCAGAAGAGCCCCCAAGAGTATTATTTATAGTGTCACCATTTCTTACAACGTTTCTGTTGGAAAATGGTTGATCCAATTCAAGACTGACGCTGAAACCTGTCTCCTTCTCCTTGTCCATAACACATCAGGAAATCTCCATAGGATTCTCCCAACTTTACCGCCTGGCCATAAGAAAGTAGAACTCTATAGTTCTAAGACATAGAGCATAGCTCCCAAAGCCTGTTAGAAAAGCAGAGGAAGTGATAAACAGATGGGAGTAAGAAAGCTAAGCTACTTTCTTCTTTTCTTCCTTGTTAAAGATTTCTTCTGTATTGTTACCCTCTACTTTTATATAAGATGGGTTTCTCTTTTACCTAGCTCACCACACAATACTCCAAATTAGCAGATTACCCAGGATACATCTGTTCCTGAAACAAGTACAAGGTACCTTGAGACTTACCCTAATTTAACAAAGGATAAACACAGAAAGAAAAAGCACTCCCTCCAATCCCTCCCTTTCTCTTTTGTTCCATCATAGTTCCATACAAAAGCAGGCATTTGCACATCAAGGACCAATGTTATCAGTCCTCAAAAACAAAAATTCACACTTAGGAAAAGAGAGACAATGATAATCTCAAAAATTCTCATCTTAATCTAAACATCAGCATATCAGACATTGGAGGCAAATTAAGAATGAGGCTATTGGTGTTCACATAATATCTAGATGAGAAAATACACTGAGTTCTTTCTAGTCCTGATTCAGACATTTAAAAGTAGCATGATCATTATTCACCAAACATTTACTGACAGAAATCTAAGTGCCAGACACAGTGGCTATAAACACAGTGGGTAAAAAATGGTTTTAATCCTTCACAAAACTTCTAAACATTACTTTACTCACCTTCTGAATTTATTATTAATATAAATTGCTATTTTGATTTACTGATTGCTCAGTGTCAGGCACTATGCTTAGCAACTTATAAATATGTAAAAAATAAAAAATTTCACAACCACCCATGAGTCAGATACTACTATCCACAGTTTACAAATAAGAAAACTGAAGCACTTAGTCACCTGACTTCAAACCCAAATCTGCTCTATTCCACAGTCCCTATCCATAAACACTATTCAATACTATAAAATACAGACACCAGTGCTTCTCAGGAATACTGTATTAATGAGATGATATGAAAAACTGTACAAATTTAAGACACATTTACAGTTTATTCACTTACATACTAAAACAGTGTATCTACAGCATGATCAAGAAGCAACATAGCATTAGTAATAACCAAGACATGGAAACAACCTAAGTATCCATCGATGGATAATGGATAAAGAAAATGTGATATATATACATAATGGAATATTATTCAGCCATAAAAAAGGAAATCCTGCCATTTGCAACATGGATGGGCCTTGAGGGCATTATGCTAAGTGAAATAAGTCAGAGAAATACAAATACTGTATGATCTCATACGTGGAATGTAAAAAAAAAAAACAAAAAACATAATACAGAGAACAGATTAGTGGCTGCTAGAGGCAGGGGGAGGGGGATGGGCAAAATGGGTAAAGGTGGTCAAAAGGTACAAACTTCCAGTTATGAGATAAGTAAATCCTGGGGGTGAAATGTACAGCATGGTGCCTATAGTTAATAATACTGTGTTATATATTTGAAAGCTGCTAAGAGAATAGATCCTAAAAGTTCTCATCACAAGAAAAAAAACTTTTGTTACTATGTGTGGCGATAGACATTAACTAAACTTATTGTGGTGATCATCTCGCAATATATACATACAGCAAACCATTATGTGGTACCCCTAAAACTAATACAATGCCATATGTCAGTTATATCTCACAAAAAACAGAAGCATCAGCATGAAGTTAGCCAAAAAGGGGGTCAAATCCTGGATCCAGCACTTATTAGATGACTGACTTTGGAAAAATAATTTAATCTCTGTGTGCAGCAGTTTCACATCTGTAAAATATAGACAAAAATAACACCAAAAATAATACCAACATCTTGGTAGTGTTCAACAGATGTGGCAGTACTTGACAGATGGCTAGCTACATTTAAAAGAAGAAAAGAAAAAACTGCTATGTATAAAAAAGACAAAGAAAACACAACAAAATCTAGGAGCATTTCAGTGATGGGATTATGGGTACTCCTTTTTCCTTTTCTCCTGATTTTACAAATGTTTGACAGCATGTGTTGGTTTCATGGTAGAAAAGAACACAGGCTTTGAAATTTTTAAGTATGTGACAAACCTAAAAGCAACTAATACTTGAAATATTGGTAATCTAACTTGACAGAAGAAGCTTAAAGAATTATGTAACACACAAGAAAACTAAAGGGTAACGATCATTTTCAAAGCTTCAGCAAATCAGAGCACATGATTTTCTGAATTGAGATTACATTATGTTCACATAAAAAGTATAACATTTTATATTAAAAGGGAACTTGAACACCCAAACTGGTTAAATGACTGACACAAATTCAAATTGACCCACAAATTACTGGAAGAACACCAAGATGAAAACCTACTTGCCTTCCCAGCCTACCTTATGCCTCTCGGTGTTTCTTATGAAACAAAAAACATTCCAAGAATACTTTCTTCTTTAAATATTCAGAAGCCTAACTAAAAATAAGGATAAACTAGCCTGAGACTTCTGGCTTTTTAAGTTTTTTGAGAAAATAAAGATTCATTCAGAGTTCCCTTTAGATTTAGAAATAACTAAAATATGATCACGAATATTGATAAAATACAAAATACAAGCATTTGATAAATTGCATTTTTATTAACTTATAGATCTATGTATGTTTATATATATAAACCTAGATATAAGAAGTTCTAATATATAACATATAAACTTTATATATAATATATAAACAATATATATTATACATAATGTGCAGTAAAATCAAAAGTAATTTAATGTATTTGTTTGAAAACATTTTATAATTCCGAGTGATCTTTTTATTGGAATATTGAATAAACGTTAATATGGGTTGTTTTGAGGAGAAAATTGATCAATTTTGCTCAAATACCACATAGGAAAAATAAGAGGAAATAAAGCTAAACTACTGTGTTTTTTTTTTTTTTTTTTTGGTGAGGAAGATCAGCCCTGAGCTAACATCCATGCCAATCTTCCTCTTTTTTTTGCTAAGGAAGACTGGCCCTGAGCTAACATCCGTGCCCATCTTCCTCTACTTTATATGGGATGCCACCACAGCATGGCCTGACAAGCGGTGCATCGGTGCATGCCCGAGATCCAAATCCAGGCTGCCAGCAGCAGAGTGCGCACACTTAACCGCTACGCCATGGGGCCAGCCCGCTAAACTACTTTTAAAAGGTCAGCTATAGTTTCCCCAAAATTATTTTACTATGAAATAGTAATACCTGAAAATCACAGACCCTTCATCAAAGGAAAATCATTAACAAGAGGATAGCATTATCTTATCTTAGCATTATCTTATCTTATGGTTTTGGCACTTATCTGACTATAAAAAGAGAAATGAATGAAATGATCTCCAAGTCCCTTCCAGCTTCAGAAACTAAAGCAAAACAAAAACATATAGCCCAAGAGGAACAACAGGAGGAAAATAGTACTAGCAACCACATGTCTCTAAAGAAAAGACTTCATAAGGTCTCAATTCCTTATTTACAAGATTAATCAAAATCAAAAAACAGGCAAACAACAAACATTAATACGGCACTGGTGCAAAGGGACAAATGATCTGAAGGAATAAATGAGTGAGTAGGAAGTTTTAGTTACAAAATTATCCTGAAAAAGCATAATAAATAAACACAATCCAAAAAGAATTACTACCAACCTAACATATACAAATTTACCTTTATCTTAGTGTGCACATCGAAGATATCTGGGATACTACCAAAAATAGTCTTAATCTCTTCTGGTGCAAGGATAGGCCCACCACGTTGTCCTTCCTCTTCCAGTGGTACCTGAAATAACTAAAAGGTAAAAAAAGACTAGTTTAGGCAGATTGTAGGAAAAGAAGCAAAAAAGCTGATATGTAAACAATGACAAAGAAGCGATGAGATGTCGATGGAAAAGAAAAAAGTAATTAAAAAAATACTTCTCCCTAAATTTGAGACTTTTCCACATAACATTTTCTATTCTACTTTATCCTATTTATTTATACATCTGTATATGTGTGTATATATACACTCGTAATAAAATGTTATGTTATAATCTAATAAAAATTTATCACAGTTCTAAAAATCATTAAAATTGTTAGTATAAGAGTAATTTCTACTTTTTTATTCAAGTTA